>NC_080163.1:75057378-75244878 GCF_950295315.1 Erinaceus europaeus
CCATGATTTAAAAATAATTTTTAAAAATATTTGTTTATTCCCTTTTTATTGCCCTTGTTTTTATTGTTGTAGTTATTATTGTTGTTATTGATGTTGTTGTTGTTGGATTGGACAAAGAGAAATGGAGAGAGATGGGGAAGACAGAGTGGGGAGATAAAGACACCTGCAGACCTGCTTCACCGCCTGTGAAGGGACTCCCCTGCAGGTGGCGATTCTGGGGCTCGAACAGGGATCCTTGTGCTGGTCCTTGCACTTTCTGCCACTTGTGCTACCGCCCGACTCCCGATTTTTAAATAATTTTAACAGAGGGGAAATACCACTAAATTCAACCTGGTATTTTAAATCACTTGTTGCAAGACTAGATGAGGTTGGGCATATTGACTTTTCTGAGTCACAGTTTCCTTAGGAGAGCTTGCAGAAAAGGCATACTGAGGCCAAATCAATCATAAAGACCTTGTCATGTCACTGAGAACCTCCCAAAAATGCCATAAAAAATGCCATTACATTTTTATGTATTTGTTTACATTTTATGTTTTACTTATGGTTCCTGTAATAGAGTAGAAGGACATCATTAGCCACGAATGTAAATAATTCAAAAGTTGTTAGTAAAAAACAAATAAGCTCCATGTTATTCCAGTGCATTCTGTTCCTCACAGGCACTGACCTAAATCTACATCATAATTAAATCTCTATTTGCATTCTTCTCCTTGTTTGAAAGACTTAGTAGAGCATAGTGTTTAAGTACACAAAGTCTGGAGCCATCCTATCTGCATTTGAATCCCAGTTCCAACACCTATTGGTTGAGTTGTCTTAGACCACCTACTAACTTCTGAGGGCCTCAGTTTCTTCATCTAATTTGGGATGCACAAATACACATTCTCCCACCTCATAAAGCTGTGAAGAGGATTAATATGAGTATCTGCAAATCATTCAGAAATGGGCCTGGCATGCATTAATAATCAGAGAGCTTTTGGTAAATAAACAAAATGAATGCCCTCAATTGCTGTCTAGTTGACTGTTTTGTTGATGGAGTGAATAGTCAACAATGAAATAATTCAAGTCTTAAAACACAGACTTTCATTTGGTCAGAAACAAGTATGCTTTAAGTCACTCAAGGTAAAATAGTTATTTCAGGGGCCCAGGTGATGGCACACACCTGGTTAAGTGTGTTCAATTCACAGGGTTCAATTCAAGGTGGTTGCCACCTGAGAGGGAAAGCTTCACAAGTGGTGAAGCAAGTCTGCAGGTGTCTCTCTCCTTCTCTAGCTTCCCTTCCCTTTTCATTTTCTGTCTCTGTGCAATAATAAATAAAAGACACACATATATTGACATTTTTTAAAAGAAAAAGATTATTTCAGAAATAGCTGTTGGGAGGTGTGGGGATAAGGAGGTACAGAATATCAAGGAAGCAAATTGCAAACTATTGGAAAGACATAAATATTTCACTATCAATACTGGATTTCCAGAGTGAAATACTGTGTATTTTTAATAATAATAATAATTATCTTTATTTATTTATTGGATAGAGACAGCCAGAATTTGTGACGGAAGGAAGGGGTAGATAGAGAGGGAAAGAGACAGAGAGACCTGAAGCCCTGCTTCGCCACTTGCAAAGCTTTCCTCTTGCAGGTGGGGACCAGGGTCTCAGACTTGGGTCCTTGCGCACTGTAACATGTGAGTTCAAGCAGGTGTGCCACCACCCAGCCTCTTTGAAATACTGTTTAGTAGTGGAGCTCCAGTGGCACAGCTGGTTAGCGTGCGGTACTTATGTGAAATACTGTTTTAGTCACACTATACCACCACATATCACCTCTTTTTGGAGGAAATTCTTCACAATAACAGCACAATTGAGAATATGCATTTGTAACATAGTTGTAAAGAGCACAGACAGAAAATTTTACCGAAATAGCTCACTGTTTTTCATTTTGTGCATTTTATATTCCAAGACTTTATAAAAATAGTCTCCAATTGAAAAAACTTCAAGACTTCCCCAGGATCTTTCAGACCTGATATGACTCCCTCCGCCTGTCACTGATCTCATCTCTAGAACCTGATGTGCTACTCTCACTTGGATTTAATACTAGCTAAGACAGCAAAGCCAAAACACCACTCCCAGGCCCTGGTTGTCAGTTTTCTAATGTGTCCAAATAAAGATATAGCAACACCCAAGACAAGCCAAACCTTCTCAATCTCCTAAATGGCAACATCTAAGCTTTAACACATTATTTACTTGGAGGCTGGTAGAAGAAATTCAAAATGCTGTAAAACAGAAAAAAATCTCATTAGAAATAAAAAAAATTCAACCCCCCACATCATATAAAAATATAACATACTCATGAACTATAAAAATATTTTTACTATGGTTAATATCTTAGTGCACATGCAATTTGCCCTTTTGCTAACCAAAATTGTGGTGTGGGTACTATGAATCTAGGAGGGATGCTACTGGACTCTTCACCTATACATCATCCCTTCAACACAGTTCAGGTGTAACAAGGGCTGGGACAACTGGCCCATAACCCTTAGTGCTAACACAGCACTAGTCTCCTTACATATGTCATAATCTGTGCAGGAAAAGATGGGATTTATCAGAAATTTAAATGTTCATTTAAAATGCCAACTCACGGCTCAAAGGTGTTCAAAAGAAGAATAAATGTCAGATATACACCTACATAAACATAAACATTTAAGTTTTGGAGATGAGTAACAAATGCACACATTCACACCAAAACCACTGCTTTCTCTAACCTCACAATAAACACTGCCAACATGCTTCAGCATTTCTTCCGCCCACATCTAAATAAAACTCCCTGGGCTATACACTCAGCAGAGAATACACTATGCCTGAGGACCTAAGTTTGAGCCTATGGTCCCCACTTGCAGAGTAGGGTCAGGGAAAGCTTCACAAACTGCAGAGTAGTATTGCAGGTGCCTCACCTTTTTGCCCTTCCTCCTCTATCTCTCAGCCTCTATCAAAAAGAAAGAAATAGTCACCAGAAACAGTGGAGAGGTGCAGGTACAGAGCCCAGTAATAACCCTAGTGACAAGACAGAAAAAATTCAAGAAAAAGACATCACTCCTAAACTTCCAGTCTTTAATGTTCTGATTATCCTTCCCATCTCTGTAGGATTTTTGTCCCGTGGGCTCAATAGGGTCCACCTAAACATCAGGTCTTGCTGATTTCTGACTAAAAGCCTTTTCTTTTAGTCTTTCTTTTGTACAAGGTTCACCTATGGATTTTGAAATTCAAATCAAGTCTCCTTCTCCAAATATGAAGATGTGTCCACAACTACTTTTCTTTCTTTTCTTCTGAACAACCATGTCTAATTAAACCATAAATTTCTTGCAAGTAGGCACAGATACCTTGAGCATCTATAAATAATCTTGTATTAGGGAGTCTAAACTTCCTCAGATTAGAAATCTATTTCTTTAACCTGAGTAACAATTAGAAAATGTGCAGGGCTTAATATTAATAATAGAAAAATAATGCAGTAGGAGATTAATTCAGAGGTATTCCTTAAACATCTAAGAAATCTGTGAGTGGGGGCTGGGTGGTGGTATACCTGGCTGAGCACATATGTTACAATGTGAAAGGTTCCAAGTTCAAGCCCCTGGTCCCCACTTGGAGGGGGAAAGCTTCACGAGTGGTGAAGCAGGGTTGCAAGTGTCTCTCTGTCTCTCTCCCTTCTCTATTTTCCCTCCCTCTCAATTTCTGGCTGTTTCTGTCCAATAAATAAATAAAGATAAAAAAAGAAACCTGTGAGTGCTATGCATTAGTAAAGCAGTTAAATGAAGTAACAGGCATTGATTAATGAATGAGAGCTTACTCCTTTGGAAGAAGTTGTAAAGCTGTGTGCTCTAACTTGTAGATTATCACATAGCAATTTACTAAATTGTAGACACTGATTCTGAAGTATAGATTCTATTGAGGTTGAAAGATTAACCAGGTGCTAGTCTATAGGACATACCACGAAGATTTATAGTAATAGTTGTCCAAACTCTTAATGTACATAAATATCACCAGTGGCTATAATTATTTAAAGTGCAGATCATTTAATTCTGATTCTGAATATTGTGATTACAGCTGGGTCTCTGGAATCTGCATTTTATCAATACTCCTTATATAAGATATACTAATAAAGAGATAGTAAAGATTAGTTTGTATCATTTTTCTTAGAAATATACAGGCTAGAATGTACCAGCACCAAGTAGCCGTAGTGTAATACACTTTACGATATAAATTATAGTAAAAGTTGCTTTGAAAATTAGGCGACAGCAGTATTTTAGGAAAATAAAGATTTGAAGTTTTGGCTAGCATGTATGAAGCGGATAGTTTGTACACAAATACCTTAAGTATACTTCATGACATACCAGAAGTTGGCCTCTTACACTCTCTGACTAAGTAAATGGTTAGATGCTACAGTTAACTGTCCTGGCATATATCACATAGTAAAAGACTATTACAAGGGGGCAGCAAGTTAAGTACACACAAAGCACATAAGGATCCCACTTTGAGGCCTCAGCTCCCCACCTACAGTGGGGGAAGGGGGCCTTCACAAGCAGTGAAGCAGCATGTCCCCATCTCTGTCTTCCCATCTTCTCTCAATTTCTCTGTCTTACCCAACAACAACAACAACAACAAGTAACAAGGGCAACAAAAGGGGAAAAAATAGCCTCCAGGAGCAGATTCGTAGTGTAGGCACCGAGCCCCAGCAATAACCCTGGAGGCAAAAATAAATAAATAAATACAAATAACCAATCAACTGGCAGGAATTTTTTTTTTTTTTTTTGGATAGGACAGAGAGAAATGGAGAGAGGAGGGAAAGACAGAGAGGGGAAGAGAAAGACAGACACCTGCAGACCTGCTTCACCGCCTGTGAAGGGACCTGCCTGCAGGTGGGGAGCCGGGGGCTCGAACTGGGATCCTGACGCCGGTCCTTGAGCTTAGCGCCACCTGCGCTTAACCCGCTGCGCTACAGCCAGACTCCCAACTGGCAGGAATTTAAGGCATTATTTCATCCCACACAGGCACCATTATAGAGATCAAAGATGAATTACAGAAAGTATATAAAAGGAAATCAGAGAATTCAGAGAATGACCATGTCCATGAACAGAAAGCAAAAATCATGAATGACCATGTTTGCTTAGTGCTGGAACAACATGCCAATGATGAATACTCGACACCACCCTGTTGGTTTCAGCACCACTCCTTAGCATAGCCTCTAGTACTTTGTCTATTAATGACAGAATGCCTCCTCTGTAAGTGCTGATACCTGGCACAATCCATGCACCTTACCATGAATCATTCTTTCCTTCCGTAGTTCCCAAAGGTTGGACCTGATGAACCTTGTTTTCTTGCTCATCTATAAGCAAAGATAACATGCCTCTGGAACACATATATTATTTTATTTTAATGAGGAGTTATAGAGAGAAAGATCAAAGTACCACTCAGCTCTGACTGGTGCTGGGTATTGAACCTGGGACCTCAGAGCCTCAGGCATGACAGTCTTTTACATAACCATTAATACTGTCTCACACACCCTGTATTTCTCACAGCTAAGCACTGAGAATTGTAAACTATTTTGACCAGTGCCTTTTCTCTTATATACATTTAACCTATTTACTGAGTTTAGTACAATACAACTACATTGAAGACGTCTTAGAAATAAGAAGGCAGCACAAAATGGGACAGGGTAGGATGATGAGGAAGAAAAACACCTGACAGAAATGAATCCTATATTCTACCACTGATCACTGACTCATGTTCACAGTTGTGACATCTTTGAGGCAATCTATAATACTGCAGTTAACTAAAATGACAGGAAAGACAATAATCATCTTAGGATAAAGACAATTCTATATCTAGCTGTCTGACTGTCTGTACTCCCTAAAAGATGAGAGAGGTTTATTCTAACAATTTGATTTAAAGGGAAAAACAGGACAAATTTTATCCTAAATAAAATTACCTCTAAAGTCTGTAAAAAACCTCCAGTTTCTCTCTTGTTCTCCATTATTATCAGTATATTTATCATCAGCTGACTGCTTCCTGCTGAGAAACTTAGTAAAATGGCGGTTTTCCATGACAAAAAGGCACTGGCCCAGTTCACACTTCTAGGGAGGCTGCAATAGTGACCTATTACCAAGAGAAAAGTATGTGTGTATGTGTGTGGGACGGGGTGGTTTGAGGAGACCTTCAGTTATCTATCAAAATCTCAATTTAAGTTTTGTGTAAAGCATTTTTGCTTTGCTTGACAAACTCTACGTGACCTTTATCAAAATAATTTTTTAAAAAGTCCAATCTTGCCTAATCAACAATGTCTCATGAGTATCAGCACTGTGGGCACAATTATTATTATGTGTATTATTTTGTGAAAAGAGCCTAAGGGAGGGAAGCAATAGCAGATATGTATCCAGAGACTCAAGAACTTAAATGAGTATGTGAACTATGCGGTGGAACTGTCTACTTCTGCTGTTGATTATAGCAGAAAAATAACTGGGGCGGGGGTGGATAGCATAATGGTTACACAAAGAGACTCTCATGCCAGAGGCTCCAAAGTCCCAGGTTCAATCCCCCGCACCACTGTAAGCCAAAGCTGAGTAGTGCTCTAGTGGAAGGAAGGAAGGAAGGAAGGAAGGAAGGAAGGAAGGAAGGAAGGAAGGAAGGAAGGAAGGAAAGAAGGAAGGAAGGAAGGAAGGAAGGATGGATGGATGGATGGAAGGGAACTTCTCTGCTGTTGTAGCATCCATAGTCTGTTTAGAACTCTAGGATCGGAGAATGGGAAAGCTATCAGGGGAGGGGGTGGGATATGGAGATTGGGTGGTGGGAATTGTGTGGAGTTGTACCCCTCCTACCCTATGGTTTTGTTGATTAATCCTTTCTTAAATTAAAAAAAAAAAACTCTAGGATCATGTTTTAGCATGCAAGTGAGTGAATATTCTATCTCAGGGTCTCTAAAGCATTTTTTAAATTTTTATTTATTTATTATTTTGCCTCCAGGGTTATTGCTGGGACTTGGTGCCTGCCCTATGAATTCACTGCTCCTGGAGGCCGGTTTTTCCCATTTTGTTGCTGTTGTTATTTTTGCCATTGATGTTGTTGGATAGGACAGAGAGAAATGGAGAGAGGAAAGGGGGAGAGAAAGACAGACACCTGCTTAACAGCTTGTAAAGCGACCCCTCCCCCCTTTGCAGGTGGGAAGCTGGGGGCTTGAACAGGGATCCTTACTCTGGTGGTTGTGTTTTGCACCATGTGTGCTTAAGCCACTGCACTACTGCCCAACCCTCAGCATTTTATTTTTAAACAAATATCAAAATGTTGGTTAGTCATTGTGCTTCTTGATTGCTGAGTGGCTGGCTAGATGTAGTAATCTAAAAGTTGGTCATTTTAATACATTTTCCCACCTCTCAATTTAACAGGAAAGTTATTTAGGAAAAGGAAATCATGCATTAGTTTATTTTGATATGGTAACCTGTCCTCCATCTGTGTCCCCTGAAATACCTTCATTTGTTTAAAAGAAAGATAAACTGTTCATTAAAAAGGCTTGGAGTTCTGCTTCTAAACAGGACATCCAAGTTGACTTGCAGCATAACTAAATGTAAATTGTAATTTTTCATGATCTTTTGTTGAAACCAAAATCTGCTCATAAAACCATAGACTCTGACCCTGGAGTAGTTCTTACTAAAACAATGGAAAAGTACCCTGAAAGACAAAGTGCCTGAGACTGTCAGTGATGCAGAAATTCCCCAAGAATCTGGTTCCTCATCTCATGAGCAGCAATGCTGCTCCAGTGGGTCTCCCTGGATAGGTCAGTCAGTCAGACTCTCTCCCTCTACCTCCTCCCCATCCCTCCTTCTGAAATTCTCTCTCTCCCTCCTTCCCTCCCCCATCCCTCCCCAGTGCTTGCTTCTGAAATTCTCTCTCTTTCTCCCTCCCCCTCTCTCCCCAGTGCTTGCTTCTTCTGAAATTCTCTCTCTCCCTCCTTCCCTCCCCCCATCCCTACCCAGTGCTTGCTTCTGAAATTCTCTCTCTCTCTCTCTCCCTCCCTCCCTCCCTCTCTCCCTCCCTCCTTCCCTCCCCTGTGCTTGCTTCTGAAAAACAACTGAAAGGAGATGATATGTGAGCAGCTCAGGAACTCCAAGCTGGAAGGAAAAAAGGGGACGTGATAAGTTCCTTCAGGATATGAAAATACTGGGTGGGCTTAGTCAGAAAGGGATTAGAGATTCTTGATCCTTTATCTAAAATTTAAGTTTAAAAACACTCTGGTGGTGGTCTGGGAGGTGGAGCAGTGGACAGGGCATTGGACTCTCAAGCATGAGGTCCTGAATTCAGTCCCCGGCAGCACATGTACCAGAGTGATGTCTGGTTCTTTCTCATTAATAAATAAAATCTTTGTTTTTTTTTTTAAGCCTTTTTTAAAAAAAAACAACACTATGGTGGGGGTCAAGCAGTAGCGCAACCAATTAAGCACATGTGGCTCAAAGAGCAAGGACTGGCATAATGATCCCGGTTTGAGCCCCTGGCTCACACCACCTGCAGAGCAGTAGCTTCACAGGCAATGAAGCAGGTCTGCAGGTGTCTATCTTTCTCTCCCCATCTTCCCCTCCTCTCTCCATTTCTCTCCGTCCTATCCAACAACAGCAACATCAATAACAGCAACAATAATAACTACAACAATAACAAAACAAGGGCAACAAAAGGGAAAATAAAAACAACAACAAAACAACAACACGGTGTTTGCTGTCTTTCAAATTTTCCTTTCTACTTCATTTCTCTTTTCCTTTCATTCCCAGTCAACTCAATAAAACCTAACTTAAAGAGTATATGCTGGGACCAGGTTGAACGAACATGTTACAATGTGCAAGGACCTGGGTTCAAGCCCCTACTCCCCACTTGCAGGGGGAAAATTCTGGAAGTGGTAAAGCAGTGTTGCAGGTGTCTCTATCTCTCTCCCTCACTATCAACCCCTTTTCCCTCTTGATTTCTGGCTGTTTCTATCCAATAAGTAGATTTTAAAAATTTCAAGACTATGTTCCAAAATAGTCAACTGTTCAAATGTGAGAAAGACAGACACTTGCAGACCTGCTTCACCCCTTGTGAGGTGACTAGCCTGCAGGTGGGGAGCCGGAACTGGGATCCTTAAGCCAGTCCTTGCGCTTTGCGCCACCTGTGCTTAACCCGCTGCGCTACTGCCCGACTCCCTAAACTCCAAATTTCTAAGCATGATTTCTACTCCAGGCACAGGCCAGAAAGCATGACAGATAAGAAGACCGAAAACCAAGCAAATTATTTTCATGAGTATGGCTCCACCAGGTTTCAATAACTTGGATATAGGGGGAAAAAAACGCAGGATATACAGAGTTGTATAATACTTGCCAAGCATACTATCAAGTAGTGTACTACATGCATTAAGTTAATCCTAACTCTACAATAAATAATCCTGTCCATATCATAGATGAGACATAGCTCAAAAAGCTTAAATATCTTAGAGTGGAAAAGCCATGATTTGAACCCTGAACAAGATCTGAGGAAGTCCAAGAGTTCTAAACCATTACAATTACAATCATTTCTACACAATGCTCCCTTTCTATACTTTCCCAAAGCCTTACTGGCTTTTACTAACCATACAATCTGCTTCATGCACCGTTGCTTCCATCATGAACAAATTCTGTACTCAAAAGGTAAAATAACCTTGATTTGGGGGGCCAGGTGGTGGCACACCTGGTTAAGTGCACTTAAGCATATGTGCTGTGCAAGAATTCAGGTTCAAGCCCCTGCTTCCCACCTGCAAAGGAGAGGGAGGACACTTCACAAGCTGTAAAACAGGTCTGCAGGTGTCTATCTTTCCCTCTTCTCCCTTTCTATTTCCCTTCTTGTCTCAATTTCTCTCTGTCCTATCAAAAAATAAAAATGGCTGCCAGGAGCAGTGGATTCGTAGTGCCCAGCCCCAGCAATAACCCTGGAGGTAAAACATAAACAAATACCTTGGTTTGTATTTGAGAGGCAAAACAGATGAGAGTAAGAACTACAAAAGGAGTATCGCATTTTTAGACTAGTACTGAAAACCATGTGATGAAAGCTGATCCCCAAGGCCAGTGACACTGGGGGAAAAACAGAAAGCACTGCCCTGCAAGGATCTGAAGTGTTTTTTCTAAGAATGTTACTCTGGGATGCTAACGGAAACTACTCTAGTCATTTTATCCTATATGCCTTAAATTTATGGAGTGATGCATGTCAATTATTATTCACTGAAATGCAAAATAAAAATGATGCTGTATCTTAGAAACTGTGCAAAGGATTTCACACATGCTATTACAGCTCGCTCTGTTTTGCTTGTTCTTAATGTCCTCATAATCATGCAAGTAGTATCTAGAAAATAAATCTTACTTATTTTTCCATGTTTCATGCTAAATATAACTAAGCACTATAGCTACATAAACCATCTGAACTTTTCCTTGTTAATCATGTCAAAGCCGTTTAACCCCCTTAATAATAGTGTGTGTTCTTACAAATAACAAAATTAGGTACACTAAAATATCAGATTTCTGAAGCAAGCAGAGAAAATGAACTTAAGGAGCTTTAGAAATCTGTTTATATCAGACAGTTATCCACAATTCATCTTTAAAAAAAAGTTATCAAAGTATGTGATAGTAATATTAGCTGAACTATTTAAAAATTCCTCAAATGGGAGTCAGACAGTAGCGCAGTGAGTTAAGCACAGGTGATGCAAAGCACAAGGGCGGCCAAAGGATCCTGGTTTGAGTCCCCGGCTCCCCACCTGCTGGGGAGTCGCTTCACAAGTGGTGAAGCAGGTCTGTAGGTGTCTTTCTCGCCCCCTCTCTGTCTTCCCCTCCCCTCTCCATTTCTCTGTCCTATCCTACAACAACAACATCAATAACAACAATAACTACAACAATAAAACGAGAATAAATATTTTTTAAAATTCCTCAAATTTTGTAAATTTAAAATAGTATGTTGCTGGTTTAGAAGATATTGCACAGTGGGGAAAACATGAGGCAGGTACAATTTTGCATATAAACTCAATCAACTTTTGAGATTACTTTTGTTAAAGTCAAAGAGAAAAACTTGTACTTCCTAATTAGTTTTATTCTTTTATTTATTTATTTATTTTTGGGTCACCAGGATTATCTATTGCTAGACCTTGGTGCCTGCACGATGAATATACAGCTCCTGGTGACCTTTTTTTTTTTTTTTTTTAAACTTTTTTCCTTCCTTTCATTTGATAGGAAAAGAGAAATTGAGAGGGGTAGACAGAGAGGGAGTGAGACACATACAACACTGCTTCACCATTCACAAAGCTTTCCTCCTATAGTTGGGGAGTGGGAACATGAACCTGGGTTCTTGTACACTGTGTGCACTCTGTAGGTACACCACTGCTCATCCCTGTAATTTTTTTTTCTACTAAATGTTTAATCACATGCTTCCATTAAAAAAAAGTTTGGGGCTGGGTGGTGGCGCACCTGGTTGAGCACAGACATTACAGTGGGCAAGAACCTGGATTCAAGCCTCCTGGTCCCCACTTGCAAGAGGAAAGTTTAAAGAATGGTAAAGCAGGGTTGCAGGTGTCTCTCTATCTTCCCCTCCTCTAAATTTCTGGCTGTCTCTATACAATAAATAAAGATTTAAAAAACTTTTTTTTTAAGTTCCCTCTGGTCCAGATGGTTGTAGTGACTAGAGCTTTGAAACTAAAAGCATGAAGTCTCAAATCAAAACCCCTGGCAATGCATAAAAGAGTGGTGCTCAAGTGCACATCATCTCCCTCCATCTCCTTCCCTTGCCCTTTAATATTAATAAATTGATCTTAAAATTCTTTAAAATGCTACTTTACAAGATATTTCCTAAATTAAGAAAAGAAAGCTTTTTCTCCACATGACACAGTAGAAGGAATTTTTTTTTAATTTCTTTATTGGGGATTTTTTTACATTCAACAATAAAATACAATAGTTTGTACATGCATAACATTTTAAATATATATTACTTATGTATTATATATTATAGTTATAATTTTAATATATAAATTATTTATTTTCCCTTTTGTTGCCCTTGTTGTTGTGGTTATTATTGTTGTTATTGATGTCGTTGGATAGGACAGAGAGAAATGGGGCGAGGAGGGGAAGATGGGGGGGGGAGCACGGAGATAGACACCTGCAGACCTGCTTCACTGCCTGTGAAGCGACTCCCCTGCAGGTGTGGAGCAACTCCCCTGCAGGTATGGAGCCAGGAGCTCAAACAGGGATCCTTATGCCAGTCCTTGGGCTTCCCGCCACCTGTGCTTATCCTGCTGCGTTACTGCCCAACTCCCAGAATTCTTTTTAAGGGATGTTTATACTTACAATGATGAGTATCTAGTTAACAAAATACTAAACAATGTTAAAAACTTGGATAGCAACTGCTACAAATATTATATGAACCCCCTTTTAGGTTCTCATAAGTGAAATAAATGTCTGCTATATTTAACCCACACAATCTGGGAGCTGTTGTTTGGAGTTGGTACCATACTGCAGGTATATGCACATGCACACAAACAAACTCTTAAAGCTGTTTGGTGTATTGCATCAAAGTACAAGACACTGAGGTTGAGGTCCTGGAACATGATGGCAGAGGAGGACCTATAGGGGTTGAATTGTTTTGTGGAAAACTGGGAAATGTTACACATGTACAAACTACTGTATTTTACTGTCAACTGTAAATCATTAATCCCCCAATAAAGAAAAAAAAACTCTAATGCTATAAGTACCATCTCTTCTTAAAGCTACATTTTTATAAACTGTAAACTTAAATCTCTCCAGATTCATCTTAAAACAGCGAAACAAAAGAAGGCATTTTAGTTTCTTTTTTTAAAATTTTTATTTATAAAAAGGAAACACTGACAAAACCATAGGATAAGAGGGGTACAACTCCACGCAATTCCCACCACCAGGACTCCAATCCTATCCCCTGCCCTGATAGCTTTCCTATTATATTTATATATATATATATATATATATATATATATATATATATATATATATATATTTTTATTTCCTTTTGTTGCCCTTGTTGTAGTTCTTACTGTTGTTGATGTCATTGTTGGATAGGACAGAGAGAAATGGAGAGAGGAGGGGAAGACAGTGAGGGGGAGAGAAAGATAGACACCTGAAGACCTGCTTCACCCCTTGTGAAGGGACTCCCCTAAAGGCGGGGAGTTGGGGGCTGGAATCCAGATCCTTCCGTTGGTTCTTGTGCTTTGCGCCATGTGCACTTAACCCGCTGCACTACCACCTGACTTCTGGCTTTCCTATTCTTTAACCCTCTGGTAGGATGGACCCAAGGTCCTTGTGGGTTGCAGAAGGTTGAAGGTCTGGCTTCTGTAATTGCTTCCCCACTGAACATGGGCATTGACAGGTCAATTCATACTCCCAGCCTGTCTCTCTCTTTCTCTAGTCGGGCAAGGTTCCAGGCACATTTGGTGGGGTCGGCTGCCCAGGGAAGTCCGGATAGTTTCTTTCTTAACCCCTAAGGTCTTTGACTAGCAAGCCTAGAACAAGCACAGCCTCACCCATATTGAGGTGATTCTTGTTAAAAGAGTGAAGTTTAGGAACCCGGTGGTGATGCACCTGGTTAAGCACATACTTTACAGTGTGCAAGGAGGCAGGTTCAAGCCCCAGATCCCCACCTGTAGAGGAAAAGCTTCAGATGTGGTAACGCAGGGCTTCAGGTATCTATCTGTCTCTCTCCCTCTGTATCTTCCCCATCCCTCTTAATTTCTCTTTTTGAACATACTATAATAAGCAAATAAAAATAAAAAAATAAACTTGCCCATCTATAAAAAAAGTGGTGTAAAATTTTAAATACTGTGAGACTATTAAAAATAAAATGTACTAAATGATCCATTAATGTAACTCACAAATAAACCACAAAATGGAGGGAATGAACTAGTATGATTATGTAAAATGTATCAGAAATAACTTTTTTAATTATGTGAAGCTGTAGAAATTTCACACCAAAAAAACCAAAACAACAGAAACAACCAAAAAACTAGGTTTATTTTAAGAAGGTGGCCTTTACAATACTAATATCTAACTTTCCAAGTTATTTTCAGTATGTCATATTGGTTGATCTTCACTGACATCCTTATCTATTTCTTTGGCAAAGTTTTCACACATTTATAGGCAGAGATAAATGAAGGTAGACGAAAATTATAGATCCAAAGCCAATTACCTTTCTATGGAGAATCTATTGCTTTGAGGAACTAATGGACTAATGACTAATGAGTAAAAATGGATTTTCAGAGAATAGATAAACAACAAAAAGATGTGTTACTCATCCAAAATTGTGAAGAAATAGCACAGTGGCCCCATCACAACTGTTCTGTGGTAAGTGAGGTACTACTGTCACACCGGTGTTCATAAAGCACATGACCCTTTTGTAATTCATGACATCACAAATGAATGTCTTAAGAGACTTTTTTGTTGGTATTGTCATGGAGACTTTATGGGTCAGGACTGACATTTTCCAATAGACAACACAGCAGAAGTGCCCATATCTAGCGATGTAGAGGGTGGCTCAAACCTGGGTTCCAGATTTATGCAGCACCCTGCTAGGTAAGATCTTACCAGTATAAAGTGCATATTAATACCACAGTTTAAAAAGGGGCGGTGGGGGGGGGGGGGTGTCGGGTGGTAGCGCAGCAGGTTAAATGCAGGTGGCACAAAGTCCAAGGACCCCGGTTCAAGCCCCGGCAAATGTTTCCTCAACAAAGTCACATAAAAATGTTCAGAAACGGGGTAGGGCGGTAGCAACAGGTTAAGTGCATGTGGCGCAAAGCGCAAGGACCAGCATAAGGGTCCCAGTTCCAGCCCCTGGCTCCCCAGCTGCAGGGGAGTCGCCTCACAGGCAGTGGAGCAGGTCTGCAGGCGTCTGTTTTTCTTTTTCTCTCCTCCTGTCTTCCCCTCTTCTCTGCATTTCTCTGTCTTATCTAACAATGACATCAATAACAATAATAACCACAACAATAATTTTAAAAGGAGGCAACAAAAGGGAAGAAAATAAAATATTTTTAAAATATTCATAAACATGGAAAACTAGTTATGAATCTATTCCTTAAAAAAGTGTGACGGGGGAGTCGGGCGGTAGCACAGCGGGTTAAGTGCACGTGTCACAAAGGCCAAGGACTGGCAGAAGGATCCCAGTTCGAGTCCCCGGCTCCCCACTTGCAGGGGAGTCGCTTCACAGGCTTCGGTGAAGCAGGTCTGCAGGTGTCTATCTTTCTCTCCCCCCTCTCTCTTCCCCTCTTCTCTTCTCCCACTCCTCTCTCCATTTCTCTCTGTCCTATCCAACAAAAACATCAATAACAGCAACAATAATAACTACAATAATAAAAACAAGGGCAACAAAAAGGGAATAAAAAATATTAATTTTTTTTTTTTAAGTGTGACAGGGAAAAAAAAGGTCAGATAAAATGGTACTCCCGGTTGTTATTTTCCTTAACCTTTTTAATAATGATCACCATCAACTTTCTGCTCCTATGTCCTATGTCAGTATACTTCAATGCACAGGAAGGAAAGAAGGTAAAAATCTACTTAGTTCTACTCTGTATCTGATAAAGGTTATAATGGCATTCTAAAACTTGGCAAGAAAAAGGATAAGATTAGCAGCTGGCTTAGAAACTTTACAGATTTAAAAACTGTTCATTAACGATTATTTTACTTAGAACCACCAGGTGATTCATCAAATAGTGAACAGGAAGATGGGAATGATTAATAAACCAATGAATATCTAAAATTGTACTCGAAGATAAACTTGCATAACAGATAAATCATCTTTGAAGTAAAAACTACATTTTTTAAAGAGCACTCAAACAGAATTTAATATAAAATTCATTTGAAGTCTACTTATTCATCCTAATGGCAAGCTTTGATAAGATCTATTCTTTTTTTTTTTTTGGCCTCCAGAGTTATTGCTGGGGCTCCCTGCCTGCACTAGGAATCCACTGCTCCTGGAGGCCATTTTTTCCATTGTTGTTGATGTTGTTGCTGCTGCTATTGTTGGAGAGGAAAGAAACTGAGAGGTGAGGAAGACAGAGAGGAGAGAAAGACCTGCTTCACCGATTCTGAAGTGAACCCTCTGCAGGTAGGGAGTAGGGACTAGAACTGGGATCCCTGCGCAGGTCCTTACTCTTGGCACTATGTGGACTTAAGCCAGTGCACTACCGCCAGGATCCCTATTCTAATGTTTGACCTTAATGCTGACAGCTCTGGGTTAAATGGCTCCACATTTCATGATTATTAGTGAAAACACCTAAAAAGACTGATTTCTTATTTAATTACGTCTAGAAAGAAATTAATATATAACCATGAGCGTTTCTTCTTTTTTGCAACAACAGCAGCAGCAGCAAACCATGACTGCACAGAAGACAAGGGCACCAGCCTTGGAAAGCAAGGATACACAATGATGAGAACTAATGTCCTAAGTGACAGTGCAGTAAGATAAAGAAATCTGATGGTGCCAACTGTGTTCACAGGCCAAAATATTGTTAAGAATGAGGGTGCACCCCTGTGGACATGTAATTTCATAAATCAGTATTAAATCACTAATAAAAAAATAAAAAGGGAAGAAAGAAAGAATGAAAGAAAGGGGTGAGCAGTGCATACCAGAGACCCAGAGAAAAAAACCAATTGTGTCTGTAAATAAACAAGAAGCAATGGCACAGAAAGACAACTGAAGTAGGGATGTTTGATGACACATCTAAAGGATGGAGGTGCCCTGTGAAAGGAATAGATTATATACTCATCTAATTAGCAAGAAGTATTAATAGTACCAAACATATAAGCAACAGGAAGACTAGGAGTGTACAGTGATTTGACAGCTTCCAAAGTAAAAATGGCTACCTTGGAGAATAAAAAGCTTCTGTACGAGGAAGTAAAAGGAAGTCCACCTTGAGACTAAATGAATAGTAGTTACTGTGTTAAAATATCATTTTTATTCAAAGGTAAAAGATGGATAACTGTTGGAAATAGGTAAATTCCAAGGAGAGATTCCAAATGAGATCAGGAAAAAAAATTTGTTTTCCTACCCTGTTTTAACTCATTTACATAATCTACCCAAAGGTAACTTACTTCTGAAGTATCAGAGTATCCATGATATGGACAGCCTTTCTTAATTCATCACCCTGTACCCCTACAACACTCATTACCTGCCAGTTACCTGTGTAACATACCTGGCACAGTACCCACACACTGCCCATACATCAACAGAACTCTAAATTATAAAAAAAAAAAAAAAATTTAAAAAAAAGCCTCAAACTGAAAAGCTGAAGTGTTACATAATACTATTACTGGATCATATAGTATAATTTCTGGGGGGTGAACAGTGGCACATACACCATGGGCAAGGACTCAGGTTAAAGCCTCCACTCCCCATCTGCGGGGGGACGGGGGGGACGGGGGGGGACAGGACACTTTAGGAGCAGTGAAGTGGGTCTGAAGGTACCCATCTTTCTATCTCTCCCTCCCCTCTCCATTTCTCTCTATCCTATACAATAAAAGAGAGGGAAGAAAGAAAAGAAAAAAAGAAAAGAAAAGAAAGGGAGGGAGGAAAGGAGGAAGAAAGAAAAAGAAAAAATGGGCTCAGGGAAAGAAACAAAGAGGGGGGAGGGAGAGAAAGAGAGAGAAATGGGCTCAGGGAGCAATAGATTGGTAGTGCTGGCACTGAGCTTCATTGATAATGCTGATGGCGATTTTTTAAAAGTATAATTACCTGGGTTCGAATCTAGATCCTTGAGAATGGTAAAGTGTGTGCTCTTCTAGGTGTGCGGATCTAAGCCCTAACACATATAATATTCTAAAAGTTGTGGAAAAGCATAGCTCTATCCCTGGGCTTAATATTGATACAGTCCTAGAAATCTGAGTTTATAAAAGCTTAGGTTCAAGCTGGCTGGTGGTGTACCCCACATGCAGTAGAATGCACACATTACAGTGTGCAAAGACCTGAGTTCGCATCCCTGATTCCCACTTGCAGGGACCAAGCTTTACAAGCAGTGAAGCTGCAGATCTCTCTCTCTCTCTCTCTCTCTCTCAATTTCTGTTTCTATGAAAAAGAAAATTAAAAAAAGGAGAAGGTTTCACTCACTAGTTCTGAATAATCAGGGCACAGAAAAGAAAGGTTATGGGAAACCTACTAGGATAAATTTTAAGAAATGAAGTTTTATTAAACTGGAATTAATTGTAAATCACCCTTCAAATTCACAGGAGTATAATCTTTAGGGGAATTAAAAAAAAAACTGATAAATTACTCCACTCTATGTGTTACAACCCTAGAAAGAGAAAACTTACTCCTGGTGGGGGGTGGGGGGATCCAAACAGAGAACTCTGTATTTTTCTTCCCTTATGGGTGTTTATTTTGCTTCAAAATTAAGTGGCAATTGGAGAGTAGGTTTTTTCAAAGTTGTGTAAAGTCATCTTAAATTAAGCCCTGGAAAGAAATGGAATCTCTTTTAGTAATGACTCTTGTTTTCTTTGAAAGTTCATGTTTGGGTCAGCCAAGTTTTCAATGGTAAAATTATATTGCTGTGTTGTTAGTCAAGTTTGGGGGTAGGGTGGGGGTGAGGCCTCTAGCTATTTGGATCGCTGTGGGACAGCTTATCTGGTTTCTATACTAAAAGGAACTATTCTTAGACAAAAGACAACATCATCACCATTGAGCAGAAACCTGTAATGGATTTCTTTTGAATGTTCCACATGGAAGAGTCAAGAAGAGTCTAGTTTATCAATAAAAACTGTTTTCAGAACTTGTGTGATATTTCTTGGGTCAATGGAATGTCTAAACTAAAAAGTTTTTCGCCTGTTGTTTTCCTATGTTGCAATATAGTCAGATAAAAACAATTGTGTAATAATTTTTTTTTCAATTTACTTACTGACTTCATGCCTTACACTAACAACAAAAAAATAAATTTAAGGTCCTACTTAGACTAAACTGGGAGCTGTACTTGATTTTTATTATAAAAATTATTGCCTGATCCTAAGCTATTTTTTAATTTATTTTATTTATTTATTCCCTTTTGTTGCCCTTGTTGTTTTATTGTTGTAGTTATTATTGTTGTTGTTGGATAGGACAGAGAGAAATGGAGAGAGGAGGGGAAGACAGAGAGGAGGAGAGAAAGATAGACACCTGCAGACCTGCTTCACCGCCTGTGAAGCGACTCCCCTGCAGGTGGGGAGCCGGGGCTCGAACCGGGATCCTTATGCCGGTCCTTGTGCTTTGCGCCACCTGCGTTTAACCCGCTGCGCTACAGCCCGACTCCCTGATCCTAAGCTATTAATAGTATTATATATTAGTAAACCTGCACACCACACTCTCACACTCATTCATGAAGACCACCTGACTTTTTTATCATCTCTTTTGAACTATTTCTACCTCATGAAGATTTTCATTACACAGGAACTAAGGAAGTGGCTTTAGTTAACAGGAATGCAAAACAGGTAAATAACAAAAGTATGGCAATCATTTTAAGAGATAAAAGCATTTCTTCTCAGGAAGGCTTAAATCCAGCCCTTGGTGCCAACATCCTTAAAGGAAACAAAGAAACCTTGAGTACCTTTGGGGTCAAAATATTAATGCAGGCTGGGGATGTAAATCAGTGGTGGAGCACCTGCTTCACAGGTGTGAGGTTCTGGGTTCAATTTCAGACACCACACAAAAAAAGTGTGTGACTGAGAAAGAGGAGTGGGGATGAAGAAGATACAAGGCTAAATTGTAATCTTCCATTTAACCAAAGTTTTAGTGCTTCTTTATATTGTAAAAATAGTTACTTTTTTCCCATTAAAGAGTCAATTTATTTAAACAATTGTAGGATTGCTTCAAATTAGGTTAACAAATATGAGACTGGTTTCAAAGGAAAGTGGTTCTTGAAAAGTTAAATTAAAAAATTAACTCAAGTATACTGCAATGCACCACTACTAAAAGAGAGAAGAATGAGCAAGAGATGTGGTTTAAAGAGTAGCCGGCATGCTTTGCACACCTGAGGATCCAGGTTTAAGCCTAAGTGGGCCACATAAGGCCAGAGCAATGAATGGCTTGGTATCTCGTTAAACAAAACTCTAAAAGAAAGGGGGGGGGGAAGGAGACTGAACTAAAGAGTAAGCTTTGTTCACTTTGAAACTTCAATTTATGTTTTGTTTTTTTTGTTTTTTCCTTCACTCCAGGGTTATCGCTGGGGCTCGGTGCCTGCACTACAATTACACGGCTCCTGGGGGCCATTTTTTCCATTTTTGTATCCCTTGTTGTATATTATTGCTGTTGTTGTATAGGACAGAGAAGCAGAGGAGAGGAAGACAGAAAGGTGGAGAGAAAGACAAGACACACTACTCTTTAAACCATGTCTCTTGCTCATTCTCTCTTTTAGTAGTGGTGCTTTGCAGTATACTTGAGTTAATTTTTTAATTTAACTTTTCAAGAACCACTGCTTCGCCGCTTCTGATACAACCACCTTGCAGGTGGGGTGCCCGAGGCTTCAATAAGTAGGGACCCTGGCTCCCGTCCGCAGGCTTTGCACCATGTGCGCTTAACCAGCTTTACTGCTGCGCTACCCGCCCCCCCGCCCCCCAATTTATGTCTTAAAAGTAGTCAGGCTTACAACAATCTGATTACAGTCTGAGGTACTAGAGGGTCCAGGTTCAATTCCCAGCATCACTGAGCAGTGCTCTAGTTAAAAAGTAATCAAAAGTGTTAAAAAAAAAAGGGGGGGGCAAGGCCCACAAGTGATTATTCTACTGCATAGTAATCATTTGCTTTATTTTTCATCACTCACAAATATGGAAAGGGTCTGGTTCTGTCTTTAATACAATATATACTTTGTAAGGTATGTGTATGGAATGGATCATAAAAGACTGGTTTTGCGGGGTCGGGCGGTAGAGCAAGTTAAACGCAGGTGGCCAAAGAGCAAGGACCGACGTAAGGATACCGATTCGAGCCCCCGGCTCCCCACCTGCAGGGGAGTCACTTCACAGGCTGTGAAGCAGGTCTGCAGGTGTCTTATCTTTCTCTGCCCCTCTCTGTCTTCCCCTCCTCTCTCCATTTATCTCTGTCCTACCCAACAACCAAGGATATCAACAACAAGGCTACAACAACAAGGGCAACAAAAGGGGGAAAATTTTTTTTAAAAGATGGCCTCCAGGAGCAGCGGATTAGTGGTGCAGGCACTGAGCCCCAGTAATAACCCTGGAGGCAAAAAAACAAACAAACAAACAAAAAAAGACTGGTTTTGTTATGAGATCAGAAAAAGGTTCCTTGGACCAAAGTAAAAGACTCTGGGGTGGGTGAAGAGGAGATTTCAGGCCCTGGAACAGCATGGCAGAGGACCTAGTGATGGTTGTATTATTGTGTGGAAAACTGAGAAATGTTATGCATGTACAAACTATTGTATTTACTGGTGACTATAAAACACTAATCCCCCAATAAAGAATTTTTTTTAAAAAAAGGTTCCCATAAGTGTACTTCAGGAACAGTAAGTATAAGTCTCTTTGCTTTCAGTTCTCCAATACATGTACCACATGACAGACAGAATCAAAACATTTAACTTGATTCTTCTCTTAAGAAGAAAAAACAAGTGAAAAGTAATTTGGGGGCCCATGTTATCATGTGCAAGGACTGGGATTCAAGTTTTTAAAGGCACCTACAGGGTGGAGGCTTCATGATTAAGGCTGCAGGTTCCCCCTCTCTCTTCCTCTTATCGTTCCTTTCCCTCTCAATTTGTCTGTCTTATCAAAATAAAGAAAATGGGAGTGGGGGCAGTGGCCTCTGGAGTGGTGGATTCATCATGCAGGCAGCAAAAACGCTGGTGGCAAAAATAATAAAATTTGTGCAATTCTCTCATATTGCCAACAAGGGCAAAGGAATGAATATAGTTTCACTTTTTGATTTTAAATATGAGAAACACCAGAACACCACTTCTCCATTTATTAGATGCTCTATATTTGTTTGGCTATGTTTATATACAATACCAGGGATCAAAATCAAGGTCTCATGCATGCCAAGTTTCTGTTAAGCAGACTCTCCAATTTCACATACTTAAATTTGTCAGGTTTAACTATAATTTCTACAACTGTCCAGCAACAAACAGAAAATTGTCCTATAAATTCAAGTCACCAAGGACTTGGGCTTGGAAATTACTATTATTTAATTTCTTCAAAAGTCCTCTCTCAAGCTTTCAGTTTAAATATAATTTTAAAGTTACAAATATCAATAGATGTATATATACCATTTTCTTAAAGTCTGGAAATCTGGACATAATAGTATATAATATTGGGGCTACTGATCTTAACAACTTTGCAGACACTAAGAAGCCAAAACATAAAACGAAATGGCTCTACAGAGTTGATGAAAGAGATTCTGCTGGGTGACTTGATGACCCAATTGCTAAGGAGAGATTTGAAACCTACTATAACTTTGATTACAACATAAGATTAGAGACATTTTAGATTTCACTATAAAAAAATGTAGGGACATGTGTATCAATCACTGGATGAGGTGGTTATGGCTCCCGCACTGTCATTTGCTTGATTGTCTGCTTTCTTTCTTTTATTTACTTACTTATTTTCTAAGTAAGGCTAAATACACTTCTAGGAAGCCTGGATTTCACTACTTTTAATTTAGGCAAGATTTTGCTATGAAAGTACAATAGAACCCAGGAGGCAGTTGGCGAATTCAGGAAGGCTTTCTAAAAGCAAGCCCTGTGTCCTTAAACACAGAAATATACCTCACAGAGTAGAATGTGAGAGCATCAGCGCCCCCTGTCTCAACCCCAGGTGATCCGCATAACAATTCAAGGAACTCCATGTGAGTTTTGAAGACCCAGACCCATCCCCCATCCTTAACACACTACTACATAGAAAAACTGCACTCTGAGGACCTCAGTTTCCTCATTTACAAAAGAGCTTGGACCAAGTTCCTTCCCAGTGCTAAAACAGTGTTACTGCCCTGATGATTTTAACAGGATGTCTTCATATCCTGCCTACAAATAAAACATGACAGAAATTCGATGATGACAACTTTTTCCTCTCCTCCCTTAATTTGTCTCAGAAGCAGAAGCAAATGCTTTTGTGATTGCTTCTTATGGATCCCCACAGGGTGGGATGTCCTTGGCATGACTGGTAGCGAACTCGAACACTGCCCAAAGTTTTCTGGGGTGCTTGAAAAACACAAGGTTTTGAACAAACTTACGCTGTTAACATTACAACAGTGTGCAGCCTATTTCCTTACATTCCTCCCATAGTACCTATTACTGAATGGCTTAAAGCACCCTGTGTGAGAGCACCATTAAGTCCCTTGGGGAACCCTACAGATTTATTTATGGCTAGTTTATTTTTAAGAGTTTCTTGTTCACCCAATAAATATATTGTGCTTAAAGTGTGATTACATATAATGGGGAGGGCGAAGGAGATGGGTCAGGGTTAGTGATGGGTATACAAAAAGACAGAAACTAGCGGAACTTATGGAAGAAAAATGTTTTGGTACCTCTCCCCCTCTAAAAATAGATATTTTTTTTCAATGAATATGATGATGAGCATCTGTTTAATTTACTGTGTGCCAAGCGCTACAGAATTTGACTCAGCCCTCCCCAATTGCCCCAAGTTTATAGATGAGGAAACAAAGGCACAGGTAGGATGATCTCATCCAAGGGTCACAAAGTCAGAATCTAGAGCCTGCTGTTCAAACCCCACAGTGCACTTATTTAAAGTCGGTATGTCTAGCACCTGACACAGGGCTGGGTGATCAAAGATGATTGAGACAAACGCTTGGTTTATAGTCAGTGGAGTCTGCCAAGCATATAAAAGATAATTACAACATGATATGTGTGCTGTAAACTCGGGCCTTTAAAAACTGCTGTGGAAAAACAGAGAGAGAAAGCCTGCCAGGGGAGTTCAGCAAGGCTTCTATTTAAGCTGGGGACTGAAAGTTGAGCAGGCATTCCTGGGGTAGAAAAAGAATGGAAGGGCATTCAAGATAGCGAATACCAGTGCCAAGGTACATAAAGGTGAGTTAGCTCAGGGAATCCAGTGGCAGGAAGGAAGAGAAGACGGCAAGGCAGGTATGGGGAGGTTGTACAGCTTGTCTGAGTGGACCCTTGCCAGCACCAGTGCTTATTATCATCAATGGTGGCTAGAAAGCAGAAGCCACTTGGTAGAGGTCTCCTTCAGAGATAACATCTCATGAGTTGTTTTTTTCCTTTATTGGGGGGACTAATAGTTTACAGTCGACAGTAAAATACAGTAATTTGTATGCATACGCATTACATTTCTCAGTTTTCCATGTAAGAATCTAACACCCCCACCCAGGTCCTCCTCTGCCATCATGTCCCAGGTCCTGAAGCCCTCCCTTCCCCCAACCCGAAGTCTTTTACTTTGGTGCAATACACCAACTCCAGTCCAAGTTCTGCTTTGTAGTTTCCCCTTCTGCTCTTATTTTTCAACTTCTGTTTATGAGTGGGATCATTCCATATTCATCTTTCTCTTTCTGGATTATCTCACTTAATATGATTCCTTCAAGCTCCATCCAAAATGAAGGTGAACTCATCAATTTTAATAGCTGAGTAGTATTCCATTGTGTATATATACGACAACTTCCTCAGCCACGTGATGAGTTTTTCTTTCTTCCCTTTGAGACTCACTTTATCAGAGCCAGAAAGATGTGAAAATGCAAATAGTCCTGAGGTACAAGCAAGTTGGCTAGGTGAACTCTAGAGCCAAGTTACTTAGGCACAGGACTGCACCATATGTGGGCTTTAAGGGGGTTATTAACAGTAGTGTTTTCTGAAGAGTACCCACAGACCTCATGATATTCTCAATGGGCTCAATAACTCCCCTCCCACAAACAAAACAAACAAACCAAAAAGCACTAACAATCACTGCTTCCAAGCAGACCTACAGCCAGACTTACAACTAACAATAGCTGGGGTGACATGAAGACACAGTTTTAAAAAATAGTAAAAGTGGGGGCTGGCAGTAGCATACCGGTTTAAGAGCACATGGCACAAAGCTTAAGGACAGCACAAGGATCCCGGTTCCAGCCCCTGGCTCCCCACTTGCATTGGGGTGGGGGGTTGCCTCATAAGCGGTGAAGCAGGTCTGCAGGAGTCCATTATCTTTCTCCCCCCCTCTCTGTCTTTTCCTCTTCTCTCAATTTCTCTGTCCAGTCTAACAACAGCAATAACAAGGGCAAAAAAAAAAGGGGGGGGAATGGCCTTCAGGAGCAGTGGATTCATAGTGCAGGCATTGAACCCCAGTGATAACCATGGAGGCAAAAATAAAATAAAATAGTAAAAATGAATAATAGTAAGAGTAACATGAGAAAGCTCACTTGCTCACCTTCCCTCTTAGGACTTACTTAAAACCTTAGAACTTAGGTTCAGATTTTGTTCAAATGACCTTTAAGTTGTGAGACAAAAATATCTAACTTTCTTCAGGTCATAATCATGCAAGTATACTGGTTACTATTTACAGATAAGCTATAAACCCTCCAGATCAGCATTCTATTTAATTCCCCTAACTAAAGAAGGAAGAGGGGAGGAGGAGGACAAAGAAAATCTGCCCTTGAAATGGTGAAAACAGTGGGAAAAGAGGCAGGGAATACGCAAGGAACCCAATCCACAGACCAGGTTACTCAGTGAACATCTCTAAACTAATATGTAAAGAAAACTTAAAAATAAACCAAACCAGTGAAAGTCACTTTAATTTTATACTACTAGATTAAAAGGATGACTGCCCCCTGAGGAAAAATAATCACTGAGGAGTCTAAACACAAGATTTGGCAATTTGGTCCCCTAGTGGAACAGGAACAACACCCCAACTGTCATTATCTCCCTGACATCTTAGGTTCCCAGCATTTGAAGAAATCAAAACTGTTCTATACACATACACCATAAAATTACAGGGACTGTGTATACTGACAGAAAGACTCACATACATTGCAACGCACTGAGGAATCCAGTCACTATGAAAGGAGAACAGAAATTTCTACTGTGAATTAGACAATGTTTTATTTGTAATTTTATTTTAATTTTTATAGACATAGGGAGACAGCAGAGGGAAGGGGAAGACAAGATGGGAGAGATACCTGCAGCACTGCTTCACTGCTTGTGAAGCTTCCTCCCTGCAGGTGTGGACCAGGGGTTTGAACCCAGGTCTTGGTGCACTGTAATATGTGCACCACCACATGGCCCCTAGAGCATATTTAACAATGCAAAATATTTTTAGTGTGTATCTTCACTGAAAAATAAAATGTCAGGGTTTTCAAAATTTTGGAGACAGTAACAGAGAAATGCAAATTAAAACCACACTGAAATTCCATTTCGCACCTGTGAGAATGGGCTCCATCAATAAAACAAGAGAAGGTATGTGTTGAAGAGGATGTGGAGAGAAGGGAGCTCTACTACACTGCTGGTCTGAGTGTAAATTGGAGCAGCCGTTACAGAGAACAGTATGGAGAATCCTTAAACAAATACAAATGGAAATGCCTTACAGCCCAGCAATTCCACTACTAGGCCAATACCTAAAAGATTTGATCTGAAGGGATATATGAACCCCTATGTTCAGTGGCTAATAATGCAATAGCAAAAAATTAGAAACAACCAAAATGCCCTTTGACAAATAACTGGATAAAAAAGTTATGGGACATATACTCAGTGGAATATTATTCAGCCATAAAAAAGACAATATTGTGTCCTTTTGGATAAAGTGGATGGAAATGGAGAAGTTTATGCTCAGTGAAGCAAGTAAGGAGGTGAAGGATAACTACAGAATGGTTTTGCTCATGTGCAGAATATAGAGAATTGAATATATGAATGTGAACCATTTCTTCCTAATCTATAATCTACTCTCATTCCACTTCAATGATACCTCAGTTCCAAACAGAAGCAGTTTTTCACTCGAGTCCATTACTTAAATTCTATTGAGGCATGTTCTGTAATTCACATGCAAATCTCTACTACAGATTTTGTTATTCTCAATTTATAGAGGAAAAGTCAGTCTTAGATTAAATAGGGTAGGGAAGCTAGCTCACCTGAGATGGTGCCTACATGCACTAACATCCAAGTTCAAGTTCAAACCCCATGACAGTAGCGCTTCAGTGCTATGGCATCATTCCTGCTATATCTAAAAAAGCTAGCCAAGAGTGGTGTCAGTAACAAAAAATTTTTTATAATTTTTTTTCCAAAACAAAAGATTAAATAACTTGCCAAGATAATACAACTAATTAAGTGACATAGTCTGGATCGGAACCAGGATTCAAAATCCACAAGTTCATCTAAATTTTCTGAATGCAGATCCAGTGTAACACTCCTCAAATTTTTCAAAGGGTCCATTCGTCCTGCCTTTGAAAATTTTAAATACTGGGTTGCTAGGAAAGTCATGATGTATTTTTTTTCTATGCAAAAAAATGTGTCATGACTTTCTCCAAGAACCTAATTAAGATTACTTTCTAGGCAGTCCCC
Source organism: Erinaceus europaeus (assembly GCF_950295315.1). NCBI lineage: Eukaryota > Metazoa > Chordata > Mammalia > Eulipotyphla > Erinaceidae > Erinaceus > Erinaceus europaeus. The sequence continues at coordinate 75,084,861 of NC_080163.1, forward strand.
ACCTCCTAACCAAGCTAAACTTCAGATTCTTTTTGGTCCTGATGGATGTCAGTAGACCTGAGAGAGAAGAAAGGAAAATTATGTGAAAAAGAAACAAGTGTTTTATCCATGGATCTATCTTCTCTTGGCCCCGAGATGCCCCATCCACATCTAGAAGCAGCACAGGTCTCACTCTCAATTCTCTCACCTTTCTCCTGCAGACCAGTCCTCACTCACAGTCCTGTTAGCCTCTCCCCCCTTCCACCACCCCCAGAGGCAGCTAGGCAACCAGGCTCCACGGACACAAAGAGGAAAAGAGTGTCAAGCCCTGACACACACACACGTCTTCAACTGAATGCAGACCCTATAAATATCCACATGGCTATGGAACACTTGAGCAAAGAGATAAGGGACAAATATTACAGATGTTTGAGAGCCTGGGTCTCTAGTTAGAATAAAAATAGAAGTCCTGGTTGACATGGGGGTAGATAAAAGAAGTAGTAGGCAGGCTGAGAGACCAGATAGCCTAGCTACAGTGATTTCAATACCTGGAATAAACATGTCAGAATGTGGCTGACCTGCTCTAATAAATCCACCACTCGGTCTAGGGAATGCACATTGAAGCAAACATTGCAACTTGTTTGAAGGTCTCTGAGACAGGCCCTAGTTTTCAACCCTAGTTTGGGTGGGTGAGATCAACAGATAATGACCTCTACAAAGTACATTATGACTGAGAAAAAATAGCTTTCTCTAGTAAGTAGGATTCCAAGCTTATTTAGTTCCCCCACCACAAACAGTAAATATGAATAGTTACTGAAAATCCAACTTTGCTTCCGTAAAACACATGCTTTCAATTTTCCTACTTTAAAAAAGATGCATGTGGGGGTCGGGAGGTAGCACAGTGGGTTGAGCACATGTGGCTCAAAGTGCAAGGTCCGACTTAAGGACCCCGGTTTGAGCCCCCGGCTCCCCACCTTCAGGGGATTCGCTTCACAGGCGGTGAAGCAGGTCTGCAGTTGTCTATCTTTCTCTCCCCGTCTTCCCCTCCTCTCTTCATTTCTCTCTCTGTCCTCTCTATCAACAACATCAACAACAATAACTACCATAACAACAATAAAACAAGGACAACAAAAGGGAAAATTAACAAAAAAATGCATGTATGATACATTTTCCCCATGACTTCCTGGGAATGTACTACTTTACGTGTGGAAAATTAGGACAAATGAGCTCAAGTCGAAGGTCTTCCCAAATATACTCTCAGATATGTTTAAATTTACCCAGAAGCATACATCTGGATTAAGTTCCTACAAAAGGAAGTGCCACTAACACTCATGCCTAGTAACGCCTAGACTGTATGTAAAATAACAGTAGACAATCTTAAACATTCTAGTCCAAATCTGCTTCTAACAACCTTCTCTCAATTGCCTACCCAGTGATTATTTTATTCTTATCTGGTTTACCAACTTGTCTTTTTTTCTTCTCTTTTTTTTTTAACTAAAGCACTGTGGAGTTCTGGCTTAAGGAGGTGAAGGAGCTTGAACCTGGGACTTTGAGTCTCAGGTATGAGTCTATTTGCGGAAACATCATGCTATCTACCCTGCCGAATTAGTCTTTTTTATTACCCACCTAAGTTATTATCCTTATCAGGACATAGTGTACTATGCTTGACACTTAGTAGGTATTTAAATTTGTTCTTTAAAAGTAGTATGTGTTAGCGTGCTCCTAAATTTAAGATTAGTACATATATGAATGACACTTGAACACTTTTTTAAAAATATTTTATTTATTTATTCATGTGAAAGAAAGGAGAGAGAAAGAACCAGATATTACTCTGGTACATGTTCTGCCGGGGATTGAACTCAGGACCTCATGCTTGAGAGTCCAGTGCATTATCCACTGTGCCACCTCCCACGGACCACACATTTCTTTTTATATGTGTATTTACTCATTTATTTTTAATTTTTTGTTTCTAATAGCTTGTTACAAGATTGTAAGATCACAATGTGTAGTTCCACACCGCACCCAAAGTTCTGTATCCCCACCCTCTCAGTTCATAAAGATAACTACCATAATTCTCATAATTATTAGTTTGCTTGCTTCTGTTTTGTTAGGATTTTTTTTTTCTTTGCAAGTTCATGTAAATCAGATCTCTAGATTCCATATATGAGTAAAACCATATGGCAGTTAGCTGTCTTTCATATCTTTACTTATTTTGCTAAGCATAATCACCTCCAGTTCCATCCGTTTTGTCCCAGAGAACACAATATCATCATTTTTATTATGGAGTAGTATTCCTATTTATTTATTAATTTATTTATTTATTTATTTATAGCATCACTATGGCACATTTGAGGTGCAGGGCCTGAACTCATGCTTGAGAGTTCAAAGTCTTAACCACTAGGCCGCCACAAAAACACCCAAAAGTTATAGTTTATAAAAACATCACCCGAAAGAAGTTAAATTAATGGCTAGACTAAGAAATTTACATAAGGGAGTTGGGCAGTAGAGCAGCGGGTTAAGTGCACATGGCACAAAGTGGAAGAGCCGGTAAGGATCGAGGTTCGAGCCCCTGGCTCCCCACCTACAGGAGGTTGCTTCGCAGGCGGTGGGTGAAGCGGGTCTGCCGGTGTCTATCTTTCTCTCTTCCTCCCCCTCCTCTCTCCATTTCTCTCTGTCCTATCCAACAACAACAATGACTACATTAACATTAACAGCTACAACAAGCACAACAGCAAGGGCAACAAAATGGGAGAAACAGCCTCCAGGAGCAGTGGATTTGTAGTACAGGCACCGAGCCCCAGCAATAACCCTGGAGGCAAAAAAAAAAAAATTTACTGGGGGTGGGGGGTGGTTATTACTAGAGCAGGCCAGGGAGATGGCTCAATGTACTTAACATATATGTTTGAGGTCCAGGTGTAATGCCTTGCGTGGCACTGCATAAAAAAAAAAAAAGTAAAAGACAAAAACAAACCATATCACAAAATGTGGAAGTAGTGACCTTTACTTTCTCAATCAAAAAAAAAAGTTGCTGCAGACGTGTTTGTTCATAGCTCAAGTAAAATTAGCCTGGTGGCTGCCGTCTGGTGATAGTTTTCTCAGTGCCAGGAAGTTGGTGAGTATGTGATTGAACACGTTTCCGCCCTTAGCTCCACCCTTGATGCTATCAGTTCACTAAACAGGTTGTACAGCTGACCAGCTCACACCACTCTCAAACCTAAAAATAAAAAAAAATAAAAAGGTGCCAAACATTCACAAGTAATTAGAAATGTAAAGTCCCCTCCAAATCCGTGCACTTTTTGTCTTCATTACACCGCATGCTTTTAGTATGTAATGATAAAACTGGACATCTTCCAAATTTGAAATAAGTATTTTAAACCTAATACACAATATCTCTTAAGTACTAACTAGAGTGTCAGATGATTCCATGTTTATAAAATACCCTTTCTAGATACTCCTAGGATTCTCTCTTCTTTCCACTCTACAGCCCAATTCCCAGACTATATGGTTCTAAGAACTGAGGAAATATTCACAGGAAAAACACCAGAATGTGAAGCACAAATTTGGCAGGACTTGCACAGACTTCCCTCCTTTTCTAACTTCTATTCAAACTTTGTGAGTGTCTGGTAAATTGATTCTTTGAGTTCACAGCTTTCCCAAAAAATATACTCTTTTTTGTTGACAAAACAAGAAATCTCAGTAGAGTTTAGAACCATACATAATCCGTTCAGAAATGGAGAAGTATCTTGATACTCCATGGAAAATGCCCCCAACCTGGCTCTGCAAGATTACGTCAGTCATTTCACTATTTCTGGCTGTCAGTTCTCTCAGCCCATAGTTTGTCTTTTTTTTTTCTTCAGAGATGGGGCACTATATATATATATATATATATAAATATATATATATGTATGTATGTATATATGTACAATTTCAGTCTGTCTGGACTACTACAGTGTCAAAGTCACCTTTGATAGCTCTTTTTCAATAAGTTCTTGGAAATATATATGTGTGTGTGTGTGTGTGTATACATCCAGTTGAACTTACAAGTTAGCCAAATACTTCAAAAATTCTTTGAAGGCAAGCATCATTGCTCAATTCCCCACTGAAAGGCTTGTCTTTTCCTCTATCTTGGAGCTGACAAAAAAAAAAAAAGTACTGTGAAGTAATGAGTCCTAAGCATAGTTATTTGCCTTAAAAACAACAAAACGGGGAGTCGGGCTGTAGCGAAGCGGGTTAAGCGCAGGTGGTGCAAAGCACAAGGACCAGCGGAAGGATCCCGGTTCAAGCCCTGGCTCTCCACCTGCAGGGGAGTCGCTTCACAGGTGGTGAAGCAGGTCTGCAGGTGTCTGTCTTTCTCTCCTCCTCTCTATCTTCCCCCATTTCTCTCTGTCCTATCCAACAACGACGACAACAACAATAATAACTATAACAATAAAACAAGGGCAACAAAAGGGAATAAATAAATTAAAAAAAAAAAAAAAAAAATGGGACCGGGCGGTAGTGCAGCAGGTTAAGTGCACATGGTGTGTAGTGCAAGGACCAGTGTAAGGATCCAGGTTTGAGCCCCTGGCTCCCCACTGCAGGGGGGTTGCTTCACAGGTGGTGAAGCAGGTCTTTCTCTCTTCCTGTCTTCCCCATCTCTCTCGATTTCTCGGTCCTATCCAACAATAACGACGGCAATAGCAATAATAACAATGATAACAAGGGCAACAAAAAGGGAAAAAACAGCCTCTTAGATTCATAGTGACAGCACTGAGCCCCAGCAATAACTCTGGAGGCAAAAAAAAAAAAGATAAGCAGGCATGGGTAAATGAGTGTCAACTTGTTCAGAATTCTAGACCACAGTGAATTTTCCTTAACTTCTACAGTTTCTAGAAAGACTGTAAGAAAGTTATTATCTTTTGCCAAACCCAAACCCAATATATTAGGGTACCATGTTAGGATGATGCAAAACAAACCCAAGTGAATCAGTTATTCTATATATGCAATATAGTTATTCTATTTGCAATTCTTCCACCTCCTAAATTACCAGTAAATCCAGAAATAACACTCCATGTCCTAGTTCATGGGGTTTCCCAACTCTGAAAATCCCATACTGCAATGTAACATGACTTGGAATGCTCCAAAAAGGATTCATTGTAGTATACTTAATTTAACCCAATACAAAATGATCTTAAGGATAAAGCTAAGAAAAGGAACCAGATGTCCTTCCCTCAATATAATGCCCTGATTTCTTCCAGAAGAAACATCCTTTAAGGGGAGTCGGGCAGTAGCACAGCGGGTTAAGTGCACGTGGTGCAAAGCGCAAGGACCAGCCTAAGGATCCAGGTTGGAGCCCCCAGCTCCCCTCCTGCAGGGGAGGTCCCTTCACAGGTGGTGAAGAAGCAGGTCTGCAGGTGTCTAACTTTCTCTCCCCGTCTTCCCCTCCTCTCTCCATTTCTTTCTGTCCTATCTAACGACGACATCAATAACAACAACAACAATAACTACAACACCAATAAAAAGACAAGGGCAACAAAAGGGAAAATAAATTTTAAAAATTTTAAAAAGAAACACCCTTTAAGATCCACCAAGCAAAGCAAACTGAAATGCTACTACATGACTTGCATACGCCAAGCACTGTGCTCTGCTTTAAATACACGGACACTGCCATCTAACACTGGCTGATGTGACCTCCTACCCCATACCTCCTTGAAATCTGTTACCAGAACCTAGTATCCAACATGGTTAGGTAATCAATAAAAACACCTACTAGATAAATATATATGATGATACATTAGCAGAAGTGAATGAGAGTCTGCAGAACAAAAGCATCACAATGAAACTTATCTAGTGGGGCTGGGTGGTGGCACACTTGGTTGAGCAAGGACCCATGTTCAAGCCCCCAGTCCCCACCTGCAGGAGGAAAGCTTTGCAAGTGGTGAAGTAGTGCAGGTGTCTCTCTGTCTCTCTTCCTCTCTATCATCCTCTTGATTTCTGGCTGTCTCTATCCAATAAATACAGATAATTAAAAAAATTTTTTTAAGAAAGAAAGAAAGAGAGAGAGAAGAGAGAAAGAAAGGAAGAAACCTATCTAGCAAAGTTTAAGGAAGAGTTTGTGAATGTTACCCTGGTTGTCTTGAAGGAGAGTGAAGAACTATCAGGAGATAAGGCTGGAGACAGTGAAGTGTGGCAACGTTAGTACCACAATGCAGAAAGCTTTTCTGGAGACCTGAATGAGGGCAACAGGGAGATGACAAGAAATCAACAAATTTGAATCACTAGGGAGGGAGAATTGGTCTGGTGATGGAGACGTAAAAGCTGGCCACTTGGGTAAAGTATGACTCAGATGTCAAACACAGAAGAGCATGTTTTGGGGTTAAGAGTAATGAAATCAGATAATGGGTGTACTATATTTAAAGCACAGTAGAAATACTGAAGGGCAGATGTGGACACTTGTATACTCCAGACAGATGTCTGTGGAAAGAGGACACCATCCGTGGGAGTACAAGATAGTGAAACAGGAAGACAAAGCCAGAGGGCTAAGACAATCATTTAATGGACAAACCAAATGGACAGAAGATGAAAAAGAGAAAGGGAGAGAGGGTGGGGGAGATAGCATGATAGTTACGCAAACAGATTCTCAAGCCTGAGGCTCCAGAGTTCCAGGTTCAATCTCCCACACCACCATAAGGCAGAGGAGAGCTGTGTTCTGGTTACAAAAAGAAAGAAAAAAAAGAAAAATTAAAGAAAGTGAGAGAAAACTATATTATCATAGAAACCTAAAGAGAGGGAGCGAGAATGTCAAGAACAGAAAAATTCAAAATGGTGGGAAGACAGTGATGCACCTGGTTGAATGCACATGTTACTATGTGCAAGGACCCAGGTTCAAGCCCTTGGTCCCCGCCTGTAGGCGGAAAGCTTTGTGAGTGGTGAAGCAGTGCTGCAAGTGTCTCTCTGTCCCTCTCCCTATCACCCCCTTCCCTCTCAATTTTTGGCTGTCTATGCAATAAATAATGTTAATAAAAAAAAATTTTAAATGTAAAAGCTTGTCAGTCACAGGCTAACAAGTGACCTTTGCTTCCTCCCTTGGTTTTCCCTAGAATCTTCCATACATATTGTTATTAAATAGGGGAAAAATTAGCCATAAATATTGCTATGATATCCTTCTTGATCAACTTAAAGAAACACAATTGACGGGAGTTGGCCCGAATTGCCCCTGCGGCTGCAGACAGACTATGACCCACATAGTCAATGACTGCCACCTCTCCAGATTCAAAGGAGGTCTCGAAACTTTACATCAGGCTCAACCTGACACTGTTGACTGGCTATGGAAGAAGGGCAAACGCTAGAAGAAGAAGAAGCAGTGGGTTAAGTGCATGTGGCGCAAAGCTCAAGGACCAGCATAAGGATCCCGGTTCCAGCCCAACTCCCCACCTGCAGGGGAGTCCCTTCACAGGTGGTGAAGCAGGTCTGCAGGTGTCTGTCTTTCTCTCCCCCTCTCTGTCTTCCCCCTCCTCTCTCCATTTCTCTGTCTTATCCAACAACAATGACATCAATAGCAACAACAATAATAACTACAACAATAAAACAAGGGCAACAAAAGGAAATAAATAAAAATATATTTAAAAAAAAAAAAGAAACACAACTGACTACCCATGAGGCATGTGTTTTGAGTTCATTTTCTAGGTCTAGGAATCTGTCAGCCTCCGGCTTTGAGACCAGCGACACACACTGCCAGCCTCCTGGCCAAGGTCTGGAATCTCAGCAGAGCAGAGCTGGCTGGACTACACACAGATGGTTCAGTGACCTTGGGTTCATTAGCATACTGTTCTAATCAAATGAGCTAACCAGCAACAGACCCTGCCTACTTTGTCCCACTTCTCACCACAACCAAGGCCAAAGTTCTTCAACTCTACAGCATTCTATAAACAAGATAAACAATACAGGAAAACCAAGACTCACCAAAAACATCAATTCACTGCCTTTAGACAGAATTTTACTGTTAAATTCTGTGCTGGCAAGCTGAAGTTTAATGAAAATGATGGAGCCCACTGAACACCAGCACAACTGATTAACTCACTGTTGTTCTGATGACACTGAAAAGATGGTTATAAAATTGGAGATAATACAGCAGCTGTACACCCAAACTTTCATGCCAGAGGCTCAAAGGACTCAGGTCTAATCCCCAGCAGCACCATAAACCAGAGCTAGAGCTGGTCATTCTCATAAAAATAGTTGGGGGGGGGGGACAGGCGGTAGCTCAGCGGGTTAATAAGCACATATGGTGTGAAGATCAAGGACCAGTGCAAAGATCCCGGTTTGAGCCTCCGGCTCCCCACCTGCAGTGAGGTTGCTTCACAAGCAGCGGAGCAGGTATACAGGTGTCTCTCTCTCCCCCTCTTCTCTCCATTTCTCTCTGTCCTATCCAACAACCACAGCAATAACAACAGCAATGATAAACAACAAGGGTAACAAAAGGGAGAAAACAGCCTCCAGGAGCAGTGGCCCCAGCAATAACCCTGGAGGCAAACAACCCTCATGTGTGTGTTGTGTGTGTTGTGTGTGTGTGTGTGTGTGTGTATGTATGTGTGTGGAGGGGGGGTAAGGGTTGGAGGGAATGAGCAAAATCTTCTTAAAGTCAATACGGATATAAAAAACAATATTCTAGTCTACTCCTCTCTTGACTACCTGGACATAAGCACTTATCTTATTAATGTATTTTCCCCCATAGTTCAGAGTGGCTATCATTCTCTCTTCTTTATAAATTCAGAACATGACAGTTATTTTACTTGCTATTAAAGATCCAGGAAAAGCATCTTCCAGAGAAACAGGGTTCACTGAGAATGAGGCCTAGTAGACTACTGCAGCCCACTTATAAAAGGTCATAGTGCAAGGGGTGTAATACACTGTGTTAAGGGGTCATAGTGCAAGGGGTGTAATACACATTGTAGAGAAGCATAAGGACCCTTCATGCAAGGATGCATTGGAGCCCCTAGTTCCCCACCTGCAGGAAGGTTACTTCACAAGCGATGAAGCAGTTCTGCTGGTGTCTTTCTCTCTCCCCCTCTCTATATTCCCCTCCCCTCTCAATTTCTGTCCTATCAAGAAAAAAAAAAAAAAAGCTACAGCTTTGGTGTAGTTTTGAGTTTTCTCCCCTGTGGATGTTCAAACATTTCACTGCTAGCCAGTAAAACAGCTCACCTGGGTAGTGTACCTGCTCTGCCAACTGCACAGTGCAGGTTTGATCCTGGCCCCACTGAAAGAAGTTTTCTCTTTTTTTTAATATTTATTTATTCCCTTTTGTTGCCCTTGTTGCAGTTATTGTTGTTGTTACTGATGTTGTTGTTGATAGGACAGAGAAATGGAGAGAGGAGGGAAAGAGAAAGACAGACACCTGCAGACCAGCTTCACCACCTGTAAAGTACTCCCCTGCAGGTGGGGAGCTGGGGGCTTGCACCAGGATCCTTAAGCAGGTCCTTGTGCTTTGTGCCACATGTGCTTAATTAACCCATTACACTACCACTGACTCCCTCAAAAGAAGTTTTCTAACTGTGGTTTTCCCCTTCTCTTTCCACCTGTTTCTTTTCTATCTAAAAAAAAGTCATCCTGAAGTAGGAAAGTTCCAGAGATGAGACACACACCTGCAATTCATTCATTCTTGCATTTATTCATAGAAGGGTATTGCTCAACTGGTAAGAGCACAGAGCTTGCATGCCAAGGGTCCAAATTTGATCCTCAGTGTACTGGAGTGCTATTCTGGCATCTCTCACCTATGAAATTCCCTCACATGATTTAATGAAAGAATGTTTCATAGGTCACTTCCATTTCAAAGACCTGACAGTATAAATCTCTAATGCCATACTGATAATAAGAGTAGGAGTTGGGGAGTCAGGCGGTAGCGCATCGGGTTAAGCACACGTGATGCCAAGTCCAAGAGTCCTAGTTCGAGCCCCCGGCTCCCCACCTGCAAGGGAGTCACTTCACAAACAGTGAAGCAGGTCTGCAGGTGTCTTTCTCTCCCCCTCTCTGTCTTCCCCTCCTCTCTATTCCTCTCTGACCTAACCAACAACGACAACACCAATAACAACAACAATAACTACAACAATAAAAAGGGGCAACAAAAGGTAAAATAAAATAAGTCAATTTTTTTTTTTTAAAAGAGTAGGAGTTGAAGTCCTTAAATACTGGCTTTCAAACATGAAAGGGAGCAAACTTCTGTAATAAATCTGTACTGGCTGTGTACTTTCATATATCACTATCATTTCATCTATAAAAATATGGAGCACTATATGAACGATGTATTTAGTGTGTGTGTGTGGGGGGGTGTACCTGAGCCTTGCATATGTAGGATTTTTCTGCCCCTGGAATGACAAGAGATAAAGCTGAGGGGAGGGGGGTGAAGTACCACAGCACCAGAGAACTTCCTTGGTGCCATGAACTGCCACAACGTATCAAAGCTTGAATCCGGGCTTTGTGCATATGGCAAGGTGCACTCTGTATTGGATGAACTACTTTCTGGTGCTGCTATTTCCACCTTTTTCAACGCAGCATATAAAAAAGAATGAATTCAAGTCAAAACAATTTGGGGGATAAGTAGTCTCTCTTTCCATAAAAAAGAAAATTTAAAAACCTAACTTTAGAATCTTTTATTCAATGTGGATTTCACTATACTTGGTTCTCAGGAGAAGACATTCACAGAGATGGGAATAGTAAAAATAGTAAAAGGCAAAAAAAAAAACAGTAAATGGTTAAGAAACAGATGCAATAAAACTGAGGGAGACTGACAATAGCAATTAGCAAAAAAGTGGTGTCACCAGTATTAAAATAGTAGATCTGAGTCCATTCTGGGAACACTGTCATGAACTGCCACAGCCATCTTGCCTCCCAGGCTGGCCCAGCTTTCCAACACACAAGTCCCTCAGTCCCAGTGCAGAGCCTTATAAGGCAACTATGCTCAGAGAGAAGATAAGAACAGTAAGCACTTAACATTTCCAAAGCCTCTACAAATATTAACTCATGAATTCTCATAGGATTTGGGGAGAGCCACACTACTATCATTTCCAAAAGAAACTGGAGGAAAAGGATACCCAATTACAGTGATTTATGGCAAAGTGGAGAAGGAGCTGACAGCTCTCCTTGGGTGCCTAGTTCAGGGCCAGCCATGCCTTGATTTTTGCCAGGAACTGAGTGAGTAAACAATTTTCTACTAATGAACACAAAGGAGGAGAAGAGAACAAAAATTTCTCATTTTTGACAGTAGGTGAGGAACAAACCACCCTCTACCTTCATGAAGCTGCAGACTAATTAAAGGTTCCTTCTGCATAGCCTAGGAACAAAGGGACTCAGGAGCGATCTGGAGTAAAGACAGAATGTGGAATTTGCTTTTTCTCCAAGTTGTTTTTCTATTCTCCAAGTGGACATAATCTTTTTACTGATACCTTTGTGAGTAAATTCAGCAACTATAATTGCCATGTCAATAAAAAAAAAAAAAGGTAGGGGGGGGGGCAGGCGCCTGCAGGGGAGTCACTTCACAGGTGGTGAAGCAGGCCTGCAGGTATCTCTTTCTCTCCCCCTTTGCCTTCCCTTCCTCTCTCCAATTCTCTCTATCCTATCCGACAATGATGACAACAATAATAACTACAATAATAAAAAACAAGGACAACAAAAGGGAATAAATATTTTTTAAAAAATACTAGGCAGCATCTTCAATCTGCAAAGTCAGAGACCAATGAATGTTGTTAGTCTGGGGAAGAAAAGGGAACTAGATAAGATTAATAAATAGGAACACTAGTCTAAAGGAAAACATGTAACTGTTCAGGTTGAAAGCACTCTACCCACCAGAAAGTCAATGACTTGGAAAGTGGAATGTCTCTGTAAGAGCAAGGCATTAAAAGGCAAATGTTCATCAACTGATAAAACAAATCACGTATATCCATATAATAATTCAGTCATAAAAAGTAACAAAATTGTTTTTTAATTAGTGCTTTAATAATGATTAACAAGACTGTGGTATAAGAGGGGTACAGTTTCCACCATAAGAGCTCCATTCCCCTCCATTCGAGACTTCCCTGTTCTTTATCCCTCTGGAAGTATGGACCAAAGATCTTTATGGGAAGTAGAAAGTGGAAGGTCTGGCTGGCTTCTGTATTTGCTTCTCCACTGAACATGGGTGTTGACAGGTTGGTCCATACTGCCAGCCAGTTTCTATCTTTCCCTAGTGGGGTAGGGCTTTGGGGAAGTAAGAAAATTCTAATTCATGCTATAACAGGGACAAATCTTAAAAATATACTAACTGAAATAAGAAATTGCCACATTACTGATCATGAAAGTTTAGGTAAGTCCCATAGCTTACATTCCTTCCTGTCCATGAATGCTGGAAGCTAAGAGGTACTGGGCTCAAGAGACCTCTTGATCTCTTGGGAACAAACTTCACTGAAAAAAAGAGTACTCCAGACTGGCTGTGAAATTGAGCATATGAGGATAGGCTTTGAAATAACTGCCCAGATTCAAATTCAGGCTCTGCTATTTATTAGTTATGATCTAGAGCAAGTTATTAATTCTGAGTGGGGGGGGGGGGAAGTGGCACCTAGTGGTGCACTGGTTGAGTGCACATGTTACAATGTGCAAGGCCGTGGGTTCAAACCCCCAGTCCCACCTGCAGGCGGAAAGCTTTGCCAGTGGTGAAGCAGGACTGCAGGTTTCTGTCTCTCACTCCCTCCCCTCTTAATTTCTAGCTGTTTCTATCCAATAAATAAATAAACATAATTTAAAAAATTAAAAGAAAAGAGATTCTGAGCCTTGATATGTCACCTGTACATCAGGAATGGTGATGGTTGGCACCTACCCAATAGCACAGTGAAGATTAGATGAGTTTATTATATTCACAGCTCAAGTGAAGAGAACTGAGGCTAAGGTAAACAAGATCCCCTGTTCTCAATCAATCATAGTTCTCGACCAACTACGCCTTCCCTTCTTAAAATTTATCAGTTTTGCAATTTTATATTTACTTATGCTTCTATTTAACATACACTATAAGTTCCAGGAAGGTCAAGGACAATATCTGAATGCTGCCCATTGGGTCACCAACACCTAACACAGTAGAAAGATGTAGTATCTTTGGAATTACTACCACCTAGGAATTACATTTCAGTTTCTAGAACTAAAAGCTCCTATGACTGATGAACAGCTATGCTAATTCTGAATAGGCAAAATTCAGGCAAAGAAACAAGGAAAAGTGATAGATGGAGTAAATGGCTTTTACAAGAAAGTTAGGGGTAACAGAGGAAAATATTTCTTCTGGATGAAAATCTTAAAAAGCTTGTATGGTCTTGAAAAAAGCCTCAGTTAAAAAAAAAGGCTTAAATTATAGAACAGGACAGGCCATTGAACAACAATTACAAATAACAAAAATTCTTTAAACTACCCTAAAACCTACATTAATCATTTGCCTCATTAAAACTTACCAGATAAGATTTCATCCAATCATAAACATGCCACATCCCTACTTCCAAACTTTTGATGTCAAGACCCCCTACCCCAGATTATCCTCTTCCACTGAAATCTTATTAGCTGCTCTAGGCCCATCTGTTTTCTAAACTTTTTTTTTTTAAAGATTTTATTTATTCATGAAGATAGAAGGGGAGAGAAAAAACAGACATCACTCTGGTACACGTGCTGCCAGTGATTGAATTCAGAATCTCATGCTTGAGAATCCAACTGCTCTATCCATTATGTCACCTCCTAGATCATCTCTTTTCCAAAGCCTGTTTTATCCTCATCCACATTGTTTTCTTTTAATTTCTAACCCCTCTCCATCTGTACTACACAATGTTTGTCAATTCATAGAGAAACTCATTTTCCATTGTTTTCTGGGCCTAAGTAGGCAAGAAAATTACATGGCCCATGAATGGCCAAGATAAACCCTGGCTCAAAGTCTTTTTTCCACCGCCTTTTCCTCATCATTACTGAGGCTTCATTGTCCAAACTTGCTTTAGACAGAGACAGAAAGAGACTGAAAAGTTACCACAGCACCAGAGTTTTCCTCCAGTGCAGTGAGACTTGAGTAGTGTGCATGACAACTCAGGACACTACTCAGGTGAGCTATCTTGCCAGCCCCGGCCGTCTTTAGCAGGAACCTGACTATTTCCCAGGGGAGCCGAGCCTCTTCACTACTACTAATGGATGTTCTCATTAACTCCTTCACCATCTGCCAACTGAAATCAAAGACTCAGGGAGAAGGCATATTTTTATTTGCAAAAGAACTTCCAGTTCCTTTGAGAAAAAGCTACATGGGTATCAATTAAATTCAGTATTTTCATGACCTCGGTGGGAATTTACACCCTGGAATACTGTCAGAGAAAACACAAAATGGGATGCAAATTCCATTCATATGTAACAATCAGGATGAGTCAACACTGAGGTTTCCATTATGTCTGCTCACTACCTAAAGTCACACTCTAAGAACATGTGTGTAGGCTTTGTGGAGGCTGTGAGCTCTGAAGGGATGATCTGTTAACAATTAAAGAGAGGCCTTTGTAGGTTGAGGTTAATGGGAATTGCCCTGTCTACATGGAGAGAACTGAGCTGCAATCCCTTCCGCCTACTCTCTCCCCCTCCCCCCTCCCTTGGTATGTCATAAAGCAGCTCCCTCAGGGTTGGAGGAGAATGCCCTGAGGGTCAGTTTTTCAGACTGAGGAACACCTGAGGCAGCTTCTGCTCTGCAGTTCCAGAATCTCCATAATTCAGAAGGGAAGGAAAAGGAATATTTTCACTAGTAGATAAGACTGGGGCAATTAAAAATCCACAAAGTGTGGCCAGAGAAATGTCTCAACTGATAGAGCATGACACTTGCATGTTTGAGACTTCTTGTGGAGAACAACCTGTCACCACACAGACTGGAGTGATGTACTCTGGGTTCTCTCTTATTATGTGAAACCATGAAATAGAATACTAAAAAAAGGAAAAAAAAAAAAAAAGCTGTATCTACAAAGTTCCTTCTAGGGATGTAACTGGCTGTCCACCAAAACCTAAGCACATCAAACATTTTTGAGAGTTGGGCGGTAGCACAGCGGGTTAAGTGCAGGTGGCACAAAGCGCACGGAACAGTGTAAAGCCCCCCCGCCCCCGCTCCCCACCTGCAGGGGAGTCACTTCACAGGCGGTGAAGCTGGTCTGCAGGTGTCTACCTTTCTCTCCCACTCCGTCTCCCCCTCCTCTCTCCATTTCTATCTGTCCCATCCAACAACAAGGACATCAGTAGCAACAACAATAAGAACTACAACAATAAAACAAGGGCAAAAAAAGGGAATAAATAAATATTTTAAAAACACATTTTTGAGTATCTCTATCCTCACCTTAAAAGCAAACTAACCAGGGCTGGGTGGTGGCGCAGCACACAAGGACCTAGGTTCAAGCCCCCAGTCCCCACCTGCAGAAGGAAAGCTTCATAAGTGGTGAAACAGTGCTGCAGGTGCCTCTCTCCTTATCTGTCTGCCCCTTCCTCTCAATTTCTGGCTGTCTCTATCCAATAAATAAATAAAGATAATAAAAATTAAAATAAAAAATAACAAACCAACCAAATAACCAGGAAAGGAAAGGTACTAAGGTAAATCACCATTATCTATTTCACAATGTAATGTCTCTAAAATCAGGATGCGTCTTACAATAGCTTAACTGGCAGTGTTAATAATAATTCACGTGATAACTGTTGGGATTTGGTTTCATGGAAGTCTGTACATCCACACAACACCCAAAGTGTGTGCCTCGCCATCAGTTATAGTCAGCAAAATAGAAAGACCCGATATACAAGATTAGCAAATTCAAGCATAACCTGCTAGTATGGGTGAGGGAGATTTAAGTGGAGTTTAAGTCAATATGAAACATCTAGGTGTTGTACAGATCAGACTGGAATGTTGTAAATTTCCCAATATAATACATGAGAAACTCAAGAGTAAATAAACAACCTTTGAAACAATTTAAACTCCAAAAGCATGGATGCAGAAAAATGGGCCAGTTCCCCCACCTGCAGGGGAGTCGCTTTACAGGCGGTGAGGCAGGTCTGCATCTTTCTCTCCCCCTCTGTCTTCCCCATCTCTCTCCATTTCTCTCTGTCCTATCCAACAATAACATCAATAACAACAATAACTATAACAACAATAAAAGGGAAAATAAATAATTTTTAGAAAATGGGCCAGTTCAAGCTCTTAATGGGAATGAAGTTATTTTCTAGAGAGAATTTGACAATAAACATTAAATGTCTTAAGAAGAATGTATGCCCTGTGACCCACAAATTACAGCTCTAAGAGTTTAACCAAAAGAAAACATGAAGGGTGCATACAAATGTAGCTAGAATATATATTGATATCACAAAGCTGAAAATACCCCCCCACACACACACACACACACTCAAAAGGAATGGGTTAAATCTATTAAGGGATCCAGGTGGTAATTCACTTGGTAGAATCATGCCTGAGGATGCAGGTTCAAGCCCTCACACACACCTGCAGAGAAAAAGCTTCATGAGTGATGTAGCTGTGCTACAGGTACCTCTCCTCTCTTTCTATGTCTGTCTCGGTAAATGCCTCTATAAAAAATAAAAATTAGGGGGCTGGGTGGTAGCTTAGTGGGTTAAGCACAAGGACTGGTGCAAGGATCCCAGTTTGAGCCCCCAACTCCCCACCTGCAGGTGTCTTTCGTACTAATGAGGAAGCAGTTCTGCAGGTGTCTTTCTCTCCCTCTCTGTCTTCCCTTCCTCTCTTGATATCTGTCCTAACAACAACAGTAATAACAAAAACAACAATAATAAGGCCAGCAACAACAACAAGTGGTGGGATTCACAGTGCAGGCACCATGCCTCAGCAATCACCCTGGTGGCAAGGAGGGGAAAAAAATGTTAACACTGGTTGTAAAGAAAAGAATTGTAGGACAGTTGTTTTGCTCACCTGTTAAAGAAAATGCAGCTCATGCAGCTGTGAAAACAGGACAAAAAGAACCCAGGAGTAAATTAAACAAGGTGGCACAGTGAATAAAACACTGAACTCTCAAATATGAGGAACCAAGTCTAATCCCTGGTAACACATGTGCCAGGGTAATGCTCTGGTTCTCTGTCATGACACATTTTCACATAGAAAAACGGGGGGGGGGGGGGGGACGGGACACGCACCTGGATGAGCACACACATTACCAGTAGTAAGTGAGGACCCTGGTTTGAGCCCCTGCTCAAACCTGCCTGCAAGGAGTAAGTTTCACAAGCAGTGAAGCAGGTTTGCAGGTGTCTATCCTTCTCTCTCCCTCTCTCAATTTCTCTGTCTTATCAAATAAAATAGAGAAGGGGGGGAGTAGTGGCTCAAACTGGGAAACAGGTTCACAGAGGTCCTTATTACCAATGAATTTCCGGTCACAGATCGATAAATCTGACTGTTGATTCCTTAAAGAAAAGCTAGAGGGAGCCGGGCGGTAGCACAACGGATTAAGCGCATGTGGTGCAAAGCGCAAGGACCCGTGGAAGGATCCCGGTTCGAGCGCCCGACTCCCCACCTGAAGGGGGAGTCGCTTCATAAGCGGTGAATCAGGTATGCAGGTGTCTTTCTCTCCCCGTCTGTCTTCCCCTCCTCTCTCCATCTCTCTCTGTCCTACCCGACAATGACAACACCAATAACAACAACAATAATAACTACAACAATAAAAAACAAGGGCAACAAAAGGGAATAAATAAATATTAAAATATTTTTAAAAAGAAAAGCTAGAATGCAAAGGAACTTGGTCAGTGTGACCCACTTAGGTAGACAAATGGTTTATGAATTTTAGTCTCAATACAAAAATTAAAGGACTCAATGAATTTATTATTATTATTTTAATCTCCAAAGTAGAAAATTTTAAAGCCCTTCCTTTCAGAACTGTTGAGAGAAATAACCAACTGAATTAAGTGCTTGATAGAATTCAAATACACACAAACGTCCTAAGAGAAAAAATCTGCACTGTACATCGAAGCTCTAGCCCCTGGCTGTAGACTAAGTGGATAGCACTATATGTCCAATACAATCAAAAAGTTGCATTAATTTCCTTGTATTTTTAATAAAAGGAAGCCACTCAAAGCTTTACAATGAACAATACGCTTATTTTATTTCCATCCCTTATGTAAGATCTTTCCTGATTTGCATGACTGCAAATTAATACACTGGAAGTGAGAAGGTGAGGTATTTATGGCAAACTTTCTGAGGAAATGATTGCAATTTCACTTTGGGAAAGATGTTTACAAGTTTTGCAGAAAGATTTCAGAGAGCAAAGGAATGAGTGGGAGGACCCAGGTCAAACCCATGGGTTTTTTGTGTCTGCTTTTCCTTATTGAGCTCTGCTTAGGATGTCCTCATTAGTAAGCAAGAAAAGATGTTTTTTCAGATTTTAGGATAAGCTCAGTTGAATTTCCCTATGTATCCTGACCCATGATTTTTGACAATAGGGGTAAACAAACAAGAGCAGTTATGTCAATGGATGCCTTAAGGGAGTTTGGGGGAAGAACAGCTAGTTAATAGTTAAGACTTCTCAGATACAAATTCACCAAAATCAGAAACTCACCACCACATGCCAAAGCCCCATAAGTATTTTGAGTCTTTGCTCCCACCCCACTGACTGTTTTTGTTTGGGTACACTATGACCAAATGGCAACAGATGCTGGTCTTGCAAAGGGATGCTTCCCTTTGATCGTCCAGGAACATGGAGAGAATGGACAAACATTCCTGATGAGGACATTTTCACTGGGCTTCAAAGTTTACCAGTAGTTACAAAAATGTCCTGAGCTGCAGGAAAAGCAGTTTCTCCACCAGTAAAATCAGTCACATCCCAAGAGTGGATCTATCTAAAACACACACAAACATATTACACCAAGGATGCCAGTTGGAAACGCTTAGAAGACTGGTGTAGAAACCCGTCTCAATCCACAGAATTTTAGTGGAACTTACTCACAGTTTCAAGCAACCTAGATACACAAAATGGATCATCACTGGTATTTTAATGTTTCTTTGTAAAAAATATGAGTTATTTTACCATAAACATATGAAAATAACTGATTTTAATAAGAAAATATTCCAAATACATATATATTGTAAAAACTCTTCCAAATGAATCAATTTATTTATCTCCAAATGTGTACATTAGTGTATAATAGTAAGCTTTCTCAAAACCTGTGAACATACCAGACACTTTCATTACTCAATGAAAATTCAGTATTCCCTGTAAACATTGGAACTTACAGTAACATCTCTTTTAAGCAATACTATATTCCTCCCTTCATATTTAAGATAGAGTCTTCTGGCATGTATAAGTCCTTTTCACAGCAATAGCAGAAAGGCTATGAAGTAGGCAAACCACCTTCTTGACCTCCAACCCACAGAACCCACCAAATTCATCTGTAGGCCTTTCTGTAAATAGTTGTGATATAAAGAAAAAATAGAGGTGTGACTTTTTTCTTTTGAAATGATGTTTGTGTTTTAAAGTGCTGTGAAAACTAAGTAAATCACAAAACCATTTAACAAAACATGTTTTTTAATTATTACTGCGAAGAAATATTCAGGGGAAGGAGGAACATATACCTGGAAGTTAACAAGAATTTGTAAAGACATAATTTTGATGAGATACAATGTCCTAAAAATATGAATTCAGGGGGGTCAGCGGTAGCGTAACAGGTTAAGCACATGTGGTACAAAGTGCAAGGATCCCAGTTCAAGCCCCCAGGGTTCCCCACCTGCAGGGGAGTCGCTTCACAGGTGGTGAAGAAGGTCTGCAGGTATCTCTTTCTCTCCCCCTGTCTTCCCTTCCCCTCTCCATTTCTGTTATCCAACGATGACATCAATAACAGCAATAACAACAACAATAGAAAAAAAAAAAGAAAGAGCAACAAAAGGGGAAAAAAGAAATATGAATTCAGGATTCTGTTGTACAGACAGCGATATAATGAACAGTCACGTTAAAGTGAAAGAGAGGTAGCATTCCAAAGCAGTGAGTGGTAAGGTGTCTGCATACAGGCTTACTAACCAGAAGTGCAATAGCTACAAGTCCACTGTTAAGAAGTAGAAACTGCTCGTTCTTACCAGGTCACCTGTAGAGTTTTTAAAAATGAAGACAGTAGTTAACATAGTAATTAAAATCTGACTTATTTACCGGGTATTATATATTGGCTAATCATATTAACTCATTAGCCTAAGATACAGGTGACTGTTACACCAGGTTTAAGTCTACCTCCGGTTCCTCCTTGCCTTCTGAGGGCATGAACCCACACTCTCCAGAGGTAACTCCACTTTAAGTGGAGTCTTGCATTCTTGGTGGATGGATAAACCCTGGCTATGGGACACCAGGAGAGCCAGCAGGAAAGCAATCTTTCTTCCTTTCTCCTCTTCCCCTCACCTCCCCCCACATTAGAATGGCTAAAAGAGAGATTAATTCCCTAGCCCTGGTTTTCCACATAAACCCTCCACAAAACACACACACACACATACACAAAAACGCAGGATGGGCCTTGAAGAGTCCTTTTGTTTAGAGAGGGTCATTTCCTGCCATTAGCTCACACCCAGCAACTCCCACCCATTTCTCAAGGAAAATCATACATTTTTCTAGTCAAAAACAAAACAAAACTAGACTCACAACCATTCGTCCCAAAAAGTTTACTCCCCAACCCAGAAGTTTTTTTTGGCATGCCACCATCACCTTCAGTATCACAATGGGGGAATGGAAAAGTGGGGTGGAGTGGAAAAATAGGAGTGGAGGGGTTAGAGTGCTTTTTTTTTTTTTACTTTATATTTATTTATTTATTCCCCTATTGTTGCCCTTGTTGTTTTATTGTTGTAGTTATTATCGATGTCATTGTTGTTGGATAGGACAGAGAGAAATGGAGAGAAGAGGAGAGAAAGACAGACACCTGCAGACCTGCTTCACCGCCTGTGAAGCGACTCCCCTGCAGGTGGGGAGCCGGGGGCTCAAACCTGGATCCTTTTGCCGGTCCTTGAGTTTGGCGCCACCTGCGCTTAACCCGCTGCGCTACCGCCGACTCCCGGTTAGAGTGCTTTTAATGCACAGCAGACACTGTCCAGTCCAACATTTTAGTTAGAAACAGAGGTATAAATGCTTTGCCCAAGATATCTTAAAAAAGAAAATGAGGCAGGGGGAGACAATCTAATGGTCATGCAAGACTTTAGTGCTAGAGGCTCTGAGGTCCCGGGTTCAATCACCAGCACCACTATAACCCAAGCTGAACAGAGCTCTGGCTTCAGTAACATAAACAAGTATCTTTTAAAAATGAGTCAAGGCACGAGGATCCCGGTTCAAGCCCTGACTCCCCACCTGCAGGAGAGTCGCTTCACAAGCGGTGAAGTAGGTCTGCAGGTGTCTTTCTCTCCCCCTCTCTTTCTTCCCCACCTTTCTCCATTTCCCTCTGTCCTATCCAACAACTACGACAACAATAATAACTACAACAATAAAACAACAAGGGCAACAAAAGGGAATAAATAAATAAAATAAATATTAAAAAAAGAAAAAATAAAATAAAAATGAGTCGTTTTTTTTTTTTTTTAACGAAGAAAAAGTGAGTAATGTAGTCAGGAATGTAAGGATTGATAATTCATTGGTTCTAAATCACACATAAATGATGGTGAAGCTTGAAAGTTTGCTGAAAGTTAAGTGTTATTCCATAAATGATAATTCAACAGTCTTCAATTCTATGAGTGCCTTAGTGTGTTCAATTAACAGGCAACTTGCCAGCCTGATGAGTCAAGTAAAGATAACTTTGAGTTTCTTATATGTTACAGTGAGAGAGAAAAAAAAGGGTCTGTGAGGTACTTCCTACAGGAGTCAGTCTGTCACGAAGCCCAAATTCAATGCTTCCACAAAACCAGCACACAGGTGCTTAAAGTATCATCCAGCTATTGTCCTGCCTCTTCCAGAGCTACACACTTTTTTTTTTTACTTTGTAGACAAAAGGGGAAAATGTTTAACTGAGCTTGAGGCCAGATTCAATTGAAGGGCAAAGTGTTAAACCTATCCATTATCAGTTCCATCTTGGTGACCAGCATTGATAACTAAATTACCACTGCAACTAAAGTCACATCTGCAAAAGAAGCAATCAAATTCATCTTGCTCCTCCACTTATCACTCTTAGTCAGACCACATTTTTCTCCTGCCGATCTAGAATTGCATACTAGGTTTCCCTTTGAACTGAAGAAAAGAATGGATTCCTGAGGGGGGGGGCATATCGATGATGGCGACATATATATCGACAATGATGACGGTATATCTTACCAACAAAACAGATCTGGTACCACCCAGAATTTTGGGGGCTAAACATATGATAATTATCTTTTCTGAAGTTACTAGGTGGGTATGGGGATCCAGAAACAACCACCTTGATGGTAGTAGTGATATTTAAGAATTAACTGGAAATTGTTGGGAAGGTATTTGACAAATCCTCAAGAGTTTGATAGGCTGGTTTGTATTTCAGTCATTTAACAAATGAATTTATTGGGCAGTTCCAGGCACTGTTCAAGGTACTAGGGGTTGCAGCATTGAAGAAAAAAAAAGAAGGCAGGAGTTCCTACTACCAGGATGTCACATTCCAGGATAGGTAAGACAACTAACTACACTGTCAAGTAATATATGGAAAATAAGGAATGTTATAATGGTTGGGAGTATAGGGCTACTTGGAATGAAAGGTCTCTCTGGGTAATATCTGAAGTGAGATCTAATATATGACAAAGATGAGGCTGCTCTGTAAGCATCTGGGTGTAGGGCTGTACTGGGCAAACTAAATAGCACACACAAAGGCCCTGAGGCAGGAACAAGTTTGGCAAGTTGGAAATACCTTAATAGGGCCCAAGCAGCTGAAGCATAATGGATGAGGCTATGATTCCTGGTAGATGAGATCAGAGACACCAGCAGGACTCCAATCACATGGACCTCGTTCCCCACTGAAGGAATTTTAAGCTCTTATCCACCAGCTGTAAAACCTCAGACAAATTACTTAATCTCTCAGAGCTTCAGCTTATCCCTAAACATGGGATGATAACACTTCATTTGGTTTGCTACAGTCCAGTGTTTAAAATAGCAGGCACAGCTCAGTAAATGCTTAATGAATTAATGTGCAAAACAAAAATCTGTTAGCTTTTTTAAGTTTGATTGCACCTGAATTTCAATTCTCCCTCCAATTTCCTTATACACAGTAGAAAAGGAAATTTTTGCAATTAAAAGTGCTCTTCTGCATTGGTGCTAACCGTTGTTTTGTTCACTGCTTGGAAAATACTTGAAGATCATGGAAAACAAGAAATGGGCTGGTAGAAGGAAAAGGCAAGTTCAGAACACCAAATGGTTTGGCTTAGTAATGACTTGACTGGACTCCAGCATTAAGCTGGTTCCTTCTTCTGATAAGCAAGGCCAGGAGAAGCAATTACCAACCTTTTCTTAATCTGTCACCCAACATCCCTGGGCAGGCACCGGACGGAAGTGCATGTGTATGTGTTCCCCTCCCCCGCCCCAAAACACATCCTGCTGGCTTAGAGGAATACTGTTATTTAAAAACAGATGCAGCTTTGGAAACTCACACATTTTAAAGTCCTGTAAATCACACACGCTGGGTAAAGTAATTACAGTTTTGTAGCACTTCCCCTCAAGCACAAAGGAAATTCTGGTACTTCTGTAATAAGATAGCACTTTCTGTGCTGAGCCTTCTCTCAGGAGGCCTCAACTGCCCAGGCTATAGGTAGGTACGTGCAAATTTTTCACAAAAATAAGATCCTAGGGACTCAAAGAGAAAAAAACGATTTTTAGGAGGTCTCTTTTGGATAATGATGGCCACCTGCCACTGTGTCTATCTGGTAACCTAAAAATTCAGGAACGACAGGAAGCATCCAGAAATCGTGCTTGTGAGGTGGCTCCAATGTTAAATACAGGAAGCTCTGGGTTTGATCACCACCCAGCACACATCTCTCACACAAAAAGGAAAATTGGGCTGGAGAGGTGACCCAGTGGTTAAGTGCATGGGTGAGACCCAAGGTTCCACCTCCTGCGTGGCATTTTAAAAAGCCAGCTTTTGTGAAATGAAGTCGAAACTTGACTTATTTTCATGGATTAAGCTGTACCTCAATTTTGTGACCTCCGTATTTCTTACACCTTTGCAAAATCTTGGCTGTTGATAGGACTGAGAGCTAGCCGGCTTCAGCAATTTACCAAAGCACAGCTCAGTTGTGTTGTATACGGTGCTAGGGGTGAAGCAGGATGCCCAGACTCTACCAGTGACCCTCTGCATTTTAAATTTGTGTAACAATATGGTATTACAGCCTGGAATTTGGAACTATCTTCCTGGTGTGCTTCGCAATTATTATAGCCATTTCCTCTTTTTTTCTCTTATATTCTACATAATGTGCATCATAATGGTTGCAACCAGGTTAGAGCAACAACAACAAACTATGAGAAATGCAAAAGCAAGCTGTTATTTTTCTCAATTCTAGACTCCTTTCTTTGCCAGCTGACACTTAGGCTGACTGGGAGGCAAAGACAGAATCCTTTACTCCTACAAAAAAAAAAATCTAAAATATAAAAGGCCTTTAAGAGGTTTTTTGTTTTTGTTTCTTTCTTATTAAGAACACTCCAGCCATCTCTGCAGGAGCCCCATTTACTTTACAAACCCATCCACAAATTTTATGGTAGCTTGGACTCTCCTTCTAGGTATGGGTACAGGTAGTAAAAGTTGAAAGTCCAGGACTTAACTGCAAATTTTGGGAGAAACTGTTTCCAGAAGCTTTTGAACATAGAAAAAATATATATATATAAGAAATATTACTTACATGTAGATTTTTTTCAAGCCCCCCTCCAACTCAGGCTTTCCAATGAATATTAACAGAATTTTAACTTTGTGGGTTATATATATACCTATTCTAAATTAAATGCTTCCTCTTTTCCTGCGTTTTCCAACATTTTTAAAAACACAACTTCAATTTTTAAGTAACTTTCCTATCCCTTTGATTGTTTAGCCTGATACAAGTTTCCCAAGAACTAGAAAGCCATACCTTTTCCATTTCTTGGCCCTCATATTCACATGAACCACTTTTCCGATAGTTCAATACAGCTTTAAATTGTCTGAAAACAGCATTTCAGGATTAGACCTCCTGCAGCTCAAACCCAACATCTTTATTACCTCATTGCTTTCTCTACTTCCCCCTTTCAACTTCTATTTTCTTCTGTTCCTACAAATACACACAAAGGACAAGCTCCCAGTTTTCTCGCTCATATATCTGTCAGGGAGGTCTAACATCTTATCTTAGTTTCAGCTGCCACTGCTGGCCACAGCCTTGTTTTGAGAACAGTATTTTACAGTTCTGTACAAGCTTCACTAACCTTCATTCTTCCCAAACCTGCTGCAGGCCGCTTTGTCCACTGCTACATCCCAAAATACCACCAACTCCCTGGTTCCATCTCAGGGCCAACTCCAAGTGCCTTTATCCCTCCAATCCTCACAATCTTTACTTCCCCCTTCTCCTGTCACATCTTTGCTTGCCTGTCCTGCAAAGGGGCAGTCTTCATAAGTCTTTGCTTCTTCACATAAGAACACTTCTAACTCAAGTCTCACCTCTTTTCTCATATAGCAAAATTTCAATTAAAACTCAGAATTCAGGGAGCTAAGAGGAGGTAGGACAGTGGGTTAAGTGTACATGGTGGGAAGTACAAGGACCAGCGGGAAGATCCTGGTTCCAGACCCTGGCTCTCCACCTGTGTGTGGGGGGGTCACTTCACAAGTAGTGAAGCAGGTCTGCAGGTGTCTTTCTCTCCCCCTCTTCTCTCAATTTCTCTCTGTCCTATCTAACAACAAGGACAGCAATAACAACAACAACAACAACAACAAAAAAGGGCAACAAAAGGGGGGAAATAGGGATCTGACGGTAGCGCAGTGGATTAAACGCAAGTGGTGCAAAGCTCAAGGACCTGTGGCATAAGGATCCTGGTTCAAGGCCCCAGCTCCCCACCTGCAAGGGAGTCGCTTCACAGGCCGTGAAGCAGGTCTGCAGGTGCCTATCTTTCTCTCCCCCTGTCTTCCCCTCCTCTATCCATTTCCTCTGTCCTATTCAACAATAATATTCATCAATAACAGCAATAAAACAAGGGCAACAAAAGGGAAAATAAATAATTAAAAAAAGAAATTTAAATTTAAAGGGGGGGAATAGCCTCCAAGAGTAATGGATTTGCAGAGCCCCATCGATAACCCTGGAAGCAAAATAAAAAAAAAGACAAAACTTTAGAGTTCAAAATGCCATTTTAAAAAATATTTATTTATTTATTCCTTTTTGTTGCCCTTGTTGTTTTATTGTTGTAGTTGTTATTGTTGTCAACATTGCTGCGCTACTGTCTGACTCCCATGTCATTTTTTTATAGCTTCTTTGACACAGCTTCATCAGCCTTTGACTGTGTCCTCAACTCAAACAACTGCCTCTCCATTTTAACACAAGGCTTTATTATATTTGCTTATTTACACAGGGCTGGCACCACTAAACCGGAAGTAACTTAAGAGTAGCAACTACTGCTCATAGATCAACATCCCAGAAGCTACCCAGGAAGATCCAGATTAGTCAACTTCTTAAGTGATTCAGATGCCTACCCATAAAATGAAGTTCATCATCATGGTAAAACTACACAGGCTTGCGGTGAGGATGAAATAAGGTAATAAATACATGTAAAGTGCCTGGCACATCATAAACATCCAATAAAAGGCAACAATTATTATTTTGAGTTAACAGAAAGACTTCTGAAAATTCCAAAGCATGAAATACTGCAATATTTTATGCAATCTGCTGTCAGGAAAAATAAACGACTCAGATTAAATTCAAACAGCTACCCTTCTCCCCCATCTCACACATGATGGTGTTGTTTAAAGGTCTCTTGGTACACTTTAAAAGGCAGAGTCACACCCAAGTTATCCCCACAAGCCAAATAAACTCATCTCCATGGGAGATGACCTCACATTATTGACAAAGTGTCAATTTAAAAACCTGATCCCAGGTGGCCTCCTGTTCACCAAGAGTCATATAGCTATTACTACTACAGCCAATTATTAAAGTCCATTCTCCTCATTCCTCCCTAAATTTTTTCTTTGACCAAAGCAGTAAGTAGTAAGAAGAATATTTGCATTCCCTTTCCCCTACCCCCAAGGCAGACACTAAGGTGCCGACTGAAATTGAACACAAACATTCCAAAGTGGCTGTCACACAGAGCAGGCTTGTTTGAGAAGGCCGAGAGCTAGCTCAATGCTCTTCCACCTCAATATGGCTCCTCCAGAAATCCTCACACAAAAGGTCAAAGAGGATCCACAACAGAATCCAGTCTGATGGTGAACACTAAACAAGACCTCAGAAAGCACAGGCCACTTGGCAGTGGCTGTCTGATGGGCTAGGCAGACTCATGGGAGATGGTGGTGGGAAATTTTCCAGCTAGTTCACCCATGATTCTAAGTGCCTAGTGGGCAAGGTAACACATGGCTGCTTCTTAAACAGGTTACCTATGGAAAGTCATTACCAACATAAAGGATATTTTATGGTTATGAATTATCATGTTTGAATATATGTTGAGCACTAAGAAAAATGTGCTGACAGATTTTTTATTACATAAAAGTAAATATCGAGTTAATAAAATAACTGAAAGTGCTGGAATTCAGAAGAAAAGGTTATCTTTGGGATCAGGTGATAGGGCTTGAAAATTATATGCTGAAACTTGAATTCTGCCCTGACAGCAGCTCAGACTGGACTAAGGGTTACACCCTCCCCCCACTCCAACCCCGCCTTAGTGGTTGAAGGAACTGGCTTGTAGAAGAGGTACATTAACACAATCTCAAATATCCAGTTTGCCTTTCTATTGTGTGGAGAACAGAGTAGTGCTGGAGGATGTGGGGTTGCTGGAAGGCCCAGCAACACAGGGAAAGCAGTTAAAGATCACTACATGAGCTTATATAAGAGAATAAATAAGACAAGTATTATGAACAAAAGCTGTGAGTAACAGAAGAGGCCAGATTCCTACAGCAAGGCTGGTGAACTTTAACTGGTCAAGACAATGAGTTTGTAATATTTCTACAAGGGAATGTAGCAGAACCTTCAAGTGCAAACAATCTTATAGTGTTATTCACAAGTTCATTTTACAAAATTTAGAAAACATAAAGTGCCAGTAATTAAGTGAAAATAGCATAATGGTTATGCAAAGAGACTCAAAGTTCCAGGTTAAATCCTGAGGCCCAAAGTTCCAGGTTAAATCCCCTACACCACCATAAACCAGAGCTGATCAGTGCTCTGGTTAAAAAAAATATATATCTCTACTGGGTGCTGGGTGGTGGTGCACCTGGTTGAATACACTTGTTACAAAAATTATCTCTTCTTCAAAAATTATTAACATTTAGGTGTTTGATACATGTTACTGCACACAACAGAACTGGCATCACATAAATATAAAACTTTAAAATCCACTCTTCATTTAATGTTATAACAAATTCTCAATTGAAACTCAGGGCTAGAGATACAGCATAATGTTTATGCAAAAAGACTCATGCCTGAGGCACCAAAGGTCCCAGGTTTAATCCTCAGTACTACCACAAACGTGAGCTGACCTGCACTCTAGTAAAAGGGGGGGGGGGGAGGGAGAGAGAGAGAAACTCAGCCAGATACCAGAAAGGACAAAGTTGAGTTCTCCCCTAAGCTGTAACAAAACCCTGATTCCAGATTCCTAGGTTCCTGAACTGAGCAAAATGTTTTAAGCCACAGAAAAATATTAAATAAATGTCCTCAAAAGCATGGCATTATGTAATATCCTCTTTCAGAAATTATTTACTTAGCAAATCCCCTATGTTTAGTCATCATCACCTTGTGGATTTTTACAGTCATACGTAGCATTGTAATAAGTGTTATACAGATCTTTGTGTATTCTTATTATTTCCTTCTGGAAAATTCCTGTAAGTGAAAGCAGATGCATCAAAAAGCTTGAACACGGGTGGTGGTACACTTGGCTGAGCGCACACATCACATGCTGGGTTCAAGGACCTGGGTTCGGGTATCCATACAAGGGGTAAATAGCAGTGAAGCAGTGCTGCATGAGTTGCCTCTCTCTCCTCTATCCTCCCCACTCCCTCCTCTCTTTCCCCTCAATTTCTCCATCCTATCAAATAGATAAATAAAATAAACGAGGCAAGAAATGGCTCGAACATTTGATATATAGTGCCTAAATCCTTCAGAAAGCTGTATTAACTTATATCACCGAGGCATTCACAAGTTCCCATTTCAGTGCCAAATCAACACTGAACACTTCTGTCTTCAGTGGTTATGAACCTACAAAAATTATATGAAAGCATATTTAGTGGTCTGAGAGGTGGTGCAGTAGTAAAACTTTGGATTCTCAAGCATGAGGTCCCGAGTTCGATCCCTGGCAGCACACATGCCAGAGTGATGTCTGGTTCTTTCTCCTATCTTTCTCATAAATAAAATCTTTAAAAAAAAAAAAAAAAAGAAAATTTAAAGAAAGCATCTTTTAAAAGAGCCTCTGCCTTATCTACCTACCTAAAGTCACATAAGCATAAAGTATTAGGAAATTTTAAAAACAATACTGCAAAAATAATTCAAAATTATTTGCCATACTGGCAGTAATCATACAGCATCATTCTACTATGAAAACATTACATTTTCATCCAAAACACTATCACCAAATCCTATCCTATGGCTGAAATATTAAGTATTTCATATTAGACTTAATTTAGAAAAACAGGCTCCAAATTTGGTCAAACTGTACTCTGTTCTGCCCCCAAGTTAAATGTAGATTAATCTTCACAATCAATGAAACATCAGACAGTTCTAGGGCACTCATTTTCTGTACAAACTGTAAGATCAATTTTCTTCATGATCCAAATATAATCTTGTATATACAAACACATATACATATATATGTATATGTGTGTG
This sequence comes from Erinaceus europaeus, assembly GCF_950295315.1. Taxonomy (NCBI): domain Eukaryota; kingdom Metazoa; phylum Chordata; class Mammalia; order Eulipotyphla; family Erinaceidae; genus Erinaceus; species Erinaceus europaeus. Next base: position 75,114,775 of record NC_080163.1, read on the forward strand.
TGTGTGTGTGAATATATAGTTTTATTGTTTCTTTTTTTAAGATAAGAGACAAAAGTAAAGGAGACTGCAGCACCAAAGCTTGGGATGGAAGCCTGGCTGGGACCTGGGTCATGGGTATAGAAAAGCAGTACACTATACAAATGAGCTATTTATATTAACTTTTTTTTTCCCCTCCAGGGTTATCACTGGGGCTCAGTGCCTGCACTAGAATCCACTGCTCCTGGAGGCCATTTTTTCTCTTTTGTTGCCCTTCCTTGTTGTTTATCGGTGTTGTTGTTACTATTATTGTTGTCGTTGTTGTTGGATAAGACAGAGAGAAATGGAGAGGGGGGAAGACAGAGGGGGGGGAGAGAAAGATAGACACCAGCAGACCTGCTTCACCACTGACTCCCTTGTAGGTGGGGAGCCTGGGGCTCAAACCGGGATCCTTTGGCCAGTCCTTGCACTTTGTGCCACGTGTGCTTAACCCACTGTGCTACCGTCAGGCCCCCAACTTTTTTTTTTTTTTTAACCAGAGCATTATCCAGTTCTGGTTTATGGTGGTGTTGGGGGGATTGAATCAGATTTTGGAGCCTCAGACATGAGGGTCTAGGCTTTGCATAACCATTATGCTTGATATCTACTCTTACTCTATATTAACCTTTAGAGAATTTATTTTATGTGATTCACATCTAACAACTTCATTTTATTTTCAAGTAATGGAAAATTCAGTCAAAGCAACATAAAGACATTACACTAACTGGAGTACTCCAACATAATGTAAGAAAAAAAAGTATTTTAAAATGATTTGTGATGGGGCAAAAAGACAGCAGAATGATCATGCAAAAGATTTTCATGCCTGACAGTTCTTGAGGTCCCAGGTTCACTCCCTAACAGCCAGGATAATAAGCCAGAGTTGAACAGTGCTCTGGCAAAATCAATAGTTAAAAGTATTTGTCAGCAGCTTAAAAAGTGCTTACTAACACAAATGAAGTACCTATCAACATAGACAAATGTTAAAATTAAAACCAAATTACACCTGTATTTGATTTCCTCAAAAGAAATTTCAATTTTGAAAATTCAAAGAAAATCTTTTTCTCAATTACAAGATAAAAAGTTTCCTCATGTCCAGTGGAGAAGCAACTACAGAAGCCAGAACTCCCATCTTATGCACCCCAAAAAGAATTTTGGCCCATACTCCCAGAGAGGTAAATGATAGGGAAAGTAATCAGAGAGTTCTGTACCCCCATTCCACCAGGACTCGAAGTGTTTATCACCAGGAATCTTGTTTTTATACCATCAATGAAAGGGAAGCAAATCTGGAAAGCACCAGAGGAAACCAGGCACAGTTTTGCTTATCTGAGAGAGAAGAAGAAAAAAGGAAAACACTTGAAAAGCAGCAATAGGGGTAGGGGTGAAGTAGAAAGGAAGTAAAGTAGGGGGAAATATATATGCCTAATTAAAGAATCAGCCCTTTGGTGACCTTGGGAGAACTAGAGCAGTTTCCAATGGAGGGAGTGGGACACAGAACTCTGGAGCTAGGAACTGTATGGAATTATACCCCTATCATCTTACAATTTTGTAAATCAGTATTAAATCACTAACAAAAAAGAATACAAAGTTTTCATATAGAAAAGTTTAAGTAGCGTGGTAGCACAGTGGGTTAAGCACAGGTGGCGCAAAGCGCAAGGACTGGTGGGCATAAGGATTCGGGTTCAAGCCCCCAGCTCCCCACCAGTAAGGGAGCCGCTTCACAGGTGGTGAAGCAGGTCTGCAGGTGTCTTTCTCTCCCCCTCTGTCTTCCCCTCCTCTCTCCATTTCACTCTGTCCTATCCAACAACGACAGCATCAATAATAACTACAACAATGAAACAAGGGCAACAAAAGTGAATAAATAAATATTTAAAAAAGAAAAGTCTAAGTAAAATAAAAATCTAATGGGTGCAAAATCCTTTGGCAACACTGTCGAGTTCAAAATCAGAGACAAATTAATTGTAAGCCAATGAAAATTGATCTTATGTCATACATAATTATGTATATAGAATGTGTGTATGTATATATGTATATAGATATACATATCCATAATGCAGTTAAGATTTTGACAATGCCTTTACAGGGACAATCTGCATAGGAACATACACCAGAAGCCAGATGTGTTTTCTCTTACACTGTTGGCTAGACAAATTTTAAAGTTATTCTTTCTGCAAGCTTTAAAATACTATCCAAAGAAGAATGTCCAATCCTGAACAGCTACAAAATTTTTCCTACACCCTATTCATTCTATACAGCTGGAATCAAGTAATGGTTCTAGCATCAATTGCTTCAGAATAAGCTTTAGCAGCTCTCAAACGGGGTTACAGTTTTCTGGAAGATAAAAGAAACTCATATGAAAAAGAAAAAAAACAAAAAACTTGGATTCCACAATGTGGTAGAGAAAGTCTAAATTACCCCGATGTATGAATTAAGTTATTATCTCGTAAAGCTGATTAAACTTGCTCTTCTGCATCAGTTAAATAGCCACCAAAAACTACAACAAAACACATTTTTCTTCTCTTGCCATTATGTGTACATACACTTTATATGTGTGTGTTCTGTTTACTGGAATCCTCAGCCAAAACATTTAAATGTGTTTAAGAACAAATTGATGGTTTCTGGGTGGGCAGGGAAAGGGTCCAGTGCAGTGGTTTTGTATGATGTTGAGCACATTAATGGGATTCACAAAATGCTATATTTATTTGACTTGTGGCTTCCCTGGCTAGAAAAAGAGGTTAGGAATTTTTCAAAAACAAAACATAAATCCACAAAAGGAAGAATATAACCTGAATCATTTAAAGCAGGTTGCTTTCTTTTCCTACATATTTAACACACTTTCAACCTTCCTTTCACACACTTCACTTCCCTAGCGTCCTTTTTTTTTTTTTTCCCCTCTAAACCCACTGACACTTCTCAAGAGTTAGGTATCATTCCCACCTGAAAAGGAACAGTCAGGGCAAGATAGGAAAGAGGGAGTGACTGATTATACTGTGACGGTTTGCTCTGATTACACTTGTACACAGCCTCACTCTAAGGTTAACTACTCAGAAACAGTTCAGCTGAGATGTAAGCAGGAAAAAGTGATTTTCCTTTTATCAAATTAAGTAGGCTACGGGACACTAAAACTTCTTTTGCTGCCTACCACAAGCAAAAAAATAAAGATTGATCTTTGGATTGCCAGATTAGTTTTTTTCCATTTACAAATTCACCAGTGGGTGAAAGGAGAAAGATGGTGTCATATATTCTTACCCTTGGAAACAAAGTGATTCTCATTTTAACTTAAGACTGGATTCCAAGGTAATCACCACCTTGGTGTGTTAAATGAATTAGTTAAATATAACAAACCCTAAAAAAAAAAAAACTTAATTTTTAAATTTCACTTCAAAGGTAGGAAAAATAGCAAAGCAGCGAGACTCAAATAAAATGTGGAACTTACAACTTAAGTCATCCCTTTGAAAAAGTAATCAGTATTCCTTCACTATTTAGGGTGCTTATTATAAACACTACTTTATAATAAAATAGTCAAAATCCTCAGATGATAGAAAAAAAAAAATCAGCTTACTGCAATTTGGCTAGGTGCACTACCATATTAGTGTACTGAGACAGTTACCATTTTACAAGTGGACAGTGTGGTGAGGAACTTGTTTATGTGTTAGCAAGCAAAGACTCCTTTGGGTTCCACTGTCATAATTTGTTTGCACACAGCAGTCATTTAATAATCTCATCATCCTTTTCACCTTAGGATAGGTTCAATGTTATCTTTATGCATTAAAACGCTATCAACTAGAGAAATGATTAAAGCTTACCGTCTACATGCATACTTTCTTGCATCTACACTCTGAAATTTTACTTAGAAATTTTAAGAACAAGTTATCTTTAAAAGTAGGCGAAAAAGTTTCTAGAACTCCGAATACTGTACCAGCAAAAAACAGTAATTTACTAGGAAACCACAAACAACCGAAATACAAAATTTCAAAGGTGTGTTCAGGAGTTTCCGCCTACATTTACTGAATTTTGTTTGTGCCTAAAGGAATGCTTCGAAGCCGCCAGATTTTTCATCGTTTATTATGGACGCACCACATAAAATTTAAGCTCAGAAGTCAGTGCCACTAAAATAGCCTCGTTGATTATTTGCCGAACTGCAGATTTTAACCTTTTACTCTTTTACCCACATCTGCAACACCCCTAGATTTACAAACCTAATCAACCCAAGTTTGGGGTCTTTGACTCATCGGCTGATGGATTAGTTATCTATTAATCCAAAACGCCTGAACTGGAAAGATATTTTACCAACAATTTAACATAGAATGCGAAGAGGGGGGAGGGAATAGGTGTCTTTCACTGAGAACTTTTCCCGAGTTTCTTCCTTTAACTCCCCTCCACCCATACACACACCCACAAACACACAGTCTCGCCCACAATTTCCAGTCCTTAAGGCAGAAGGAATAAATCCATATAATCTTGAGGTCACCCAGGAGTCAGCTCTCGATCCAGCTTTTAAAACCCCAGGCAGACAAAGCTGAGCATTATACTTACAAAAGTCTCCGAAAAAGTCCTCAAAGTTACGCAATTTAAAACACGCAACTTTTGAACACACACACATTTAAGAAAGAAAAAAAAAAAAAAAAAGACCACTCTCGGAAGAGGCACCATCCCCAGACAAGGAGAGTTCCCACACGCTCCCCGGTCCGCGCCCCCCCACCCCCGCCCCCTGCACCCGCACTTTGGAAAACCCCCCGCGGCTCCCGTCCCAGGTCGCAACCCCGCCACCGCACCGAGGCGCTCAGTACCTCTTCCTCCTGGAGATTGGCCTCGCTCGGGGAGTTCTCCTTCTCGGCTTTGCCGCCGTTGTTCATCTTCCCGGTCCTTCCTCGCCGGGCAGGGCTGGGGCGCGGGGCTGGGGCGCGGGGCTGGGCGCGGGCGCGCTCGCCCACTTCTCCCTCTTGTCCCCGGGCGCCGGGGCTCCTTCGGGCGGGCGGGCGCCGCGGGCTGCGGGGCGCTGGAGCCGGGGTAGCGGCGGCGAGTCTGCGGCTCAGGAAGGGCAAGCGAGCGAGCTGCGGGGCTGGGCGCGGGCGGAGACCCGGACCGAGACAATCGGGCCCCGGCGGGGAGACCTGGAGAGCGCGCGCGGACGGGCGGGCGCCAAAGGAGGAAGGAAAAGAAAAGGATGGGGGGCGAGGACGTGCGTCCCAGAAGCGAGTCCAAAGAGTTGGGAATGTAGCCGAGTAGTGTTTGGGGGCGGCCGCTGGCAGAGCCTGGGAGCTGTTGGAAGGAGACGGCGAGGGTTGGTCAGGGAGGAGGACGAGGAGGAGGAGGAAGAGGAGGAAGAGGAAGAGGAGGTGCGGGGCGCGGTTGGGACGCAGGGACCGGGAGCCGACGAGTGCGCGCTCCTGGCTGGCTCTGGGAAATCCAGGACTTGGAGCTGCTCCCTTTCTCTTGCCTGCCCACTTTCCTCCCTCCCTCCCCTTTTTCGTTTCTCCCCTCCCTCTTCTCCTCCTCCTCTTCCTCTTCCCTCCGCCCTTCCTGGACGTGGGCTGCAGGCTTCGGCCGGGAGGGACTGGACGCGGGACGCCGCAGCCCCCGGCGGGAGGAGGAGCTGCGCCCGGGGCTCCTGCCCTGCGGCCGGATGGCGCGCGCCGGGGAGGGGCGGCGGCTCCCGGGCGGAAGCGGCGGACCCCGGCCCGGGACTCGGCCGCGGATCGGAGGGCGCGGGCCGGAGGAGGAGGAGAAGGGAAAGGAGGGAGGAAGCCCGGCCTGGCGGCGGACGGCCCCCCTCCCGCACCCGGAGGTCCGCTCAGGAGCTCGAGCTCTCTCTGTAGTGGCGGGGGCGCCAAGAGCTCGGACGAGGGGAGCCAGGCCCCGCGAGCGCTTCGGGCAGCGTGATGGGCTACTTTTGCGCGTGCTTGCTTTTTATGAGAAAGTTGCACTTGTATCCCGAAATCAAACTTCCATTCTTTGCAGAACCTTCGCTTCCCTTCCTAATGCCCAGGCAGCTTGAAAAGACAAGATGCAAAACTCAAGTGACATCCTGGAGCCACCCACACCCAAAGGCTTTTTCAGGGCGCAGTTTGCATCCCACCTGGGGCGCCCGGGCCTCGGAGTCACCTTCCGCCTCCCGGGAGCGGCGTCGGTCTCCCCCAGGCTTCCCCGGCTCCTGCTCAGCCTCCGCTCTTGGCCCTTATCACTCTTCTGGAATTGTTTACTTGGCTGTTTCCCTTTGCCCTTCTGGGAGACCCTTGTAGGATAGATCTCTTATTTACCTTTTTTTTTTTTTTTAATACTGCGGCTAATTAAATACGTTGCCAGGTATATAATAGGCACTCAATAAATACTTGCTGGCTGTGGTATTATTCGTCACCGCAAGCTGAGTTGGCGGACAACACTGATGACCTTACTAAGGGCAAAGCTTATTAAGGAAGAAATCGGCTAGGCCACCCGGGACATCGACGGGACTGTGGATTTCTCCACAAATCTCGACAGAGCTGCCTGGTTTTTGTTTCATCTGTGAAATGGGATTACGTACTTCCTTCCCGGGTTTTTCCAATTACAGGTTGATAAATGGAGTTACAGCAACCGGCACCCATTCTTCTCCAGGTTAAATTTACAGTGCAAGACACTAACATTACTAAGGAGTTTCCGTTTTTTCGTGAACCATCGAGAGTTTTCCCAGTACTATATCACTTAAGCTTTCAAACTTGACCGCTAGAAACACGTAAATGTTAAACTCTGTATATCAGTACTTCCATGAATTCTCTCTCACCACTGCTGCTCTTTTTCAGAACAGCACCAATCACTTCTAATTGTTTGCTTGCTTAACTCCCCTCCCCTCAATCAGACTCTTCCCCCCACACACATTCTTTAGCCTATAGTAGTTTAAGTGCCTATGGGGATGAGGTGTGGGCAGTGGTGGAAGTTGAAGATAAGGCCTATGTCTAGGGAGTTTAAGGTGGTGGTGTGGAGACAAGGTACCAAAAAACAACTCCACGGTAACATAATCTCAGAATCTGGTTCAAATTGTTGAAAGCAAAGAAAATACTTTCTGTAAGAGCACTGTGAAGACAAAAACTGTAGTGACCTTGGATTTATTTACATATTGGATTTTTCTTAGGGGTGGAGGAATCTGAAGACTTTTGATAAAGAGATTCAGTTATTGTCATGATAACATTTTTCTGTGTGGGAGGGATATGTATCCAGGGCAAACATAAGCCTAGATTTTATGGAGATTTATAAGAGGCAAGGACTAAACTTCTGGAGATTTGGACAGATTTTTCCACTTCCAGTTCCATCCTCAGTTATATGCGAAGCCAGGAGGGGGCAGTGCCTCACTGACCAATGACAGATTGGTGGTCTTGGTCTGCTGTGCTCACCAGTAATGCCAATACTTTGCCCTGTTTGGCCATTTTGGCCTGTTATTGAATACACTCCATAGAAAGTCCTTGTCTTGCTGGAGCTTGGCAAAGGCCCAAGAATAACGACAATTGATCTAGTCAGTCATGGTTCCAGTTAGACTCCACTGTTGAGTAGGTGGAATATGTTGTATGATTCCAAGATGCTAGGAGATCACCTTTCCCACCCCCACCCAGGGAAATCTGGCTTATTTTCAGAAGTAAAATCCGATTCCTCTTGTCTATAAGCCAAGTCAGCACTCTGTCCATTGTTAAAAGTCAAAAACCTCTGGGTAAGAAAAGGAAAGTAAGAGGTTTCTTGTCTGCCTTGTTCATTTTGTTCCTAATAGCTAGACTGTGCCAAACACATAGTAGGCACTCAATAATTACTTTTGAACAAATTGTCTTGACAGCTGTTGTGAAAGTGGAACCTTCTGGGGCCAGGTGGTAGAGCACTCAGTTGAGTGCACACATTACCATGTGCAAGGACCAGGTTTAGGCCCCTGGACCCTACCTGCAGGGGGAAATGCATTAGAAGTAGTGAAGCAGGGCTGCAGGTCCCTGCCTCTCCCTCCCACAATTTCTTCCCCCCTCCCTCTCTCTTTCCCCCCTCTCAGTTTCTCTCTGTCCTGTTAAAACTGTCAAAAGAAAAAATGGAGTCAGGTGGTAGCACAGCAGGTTAAGCGCACATGGTACAAAACTTGAGGACCCGCACGAGCCCCCGCACACACACACCTGCAGGGGAGTTGCTTCACAAACAGTGAAGCAGGTCTGCAGGTGTCTATCTTTCTCTCCCCTCTCTGTCTTCCCCTCCTCTCTCCATTTCTCTCTGTCCTATCCAACAACGATGATGTCAACGACAACAGCTACAACAACAATAAAAACAAGGGCAACAAAAAGGAAATATTTTTTAAAAACTGGCCACCAAGAGCAATGAATTCATGCAAGACCTAAGCCCCAGCTATAGCACTGATGTCAAAGAAAGAATGGAAAGTGGAGCTTTTTGGGCATAGTCTGTACTATGCAGATGGAATAAGTAGTGAGATTTCAGGACATTTATTCATTTTTTCCCCCATCATATCATTCAGGCAGTTAGAATTAAGTGGAGAGCCCTAAAATATATAGTCAATGATGAGTGTGAATTTCAGGGTATTTTCAGAAAAGTGTTTAACAGTGGGGTAATATGCAAGGAAAAGAGGAATTCCTGTTTTCTGTTTTTGTTTTTTTTTCCATGAAATTAGTTAAGATTTATACTGAAGAATAGTAGAGTCGAGTATTGCCATAGAGCACAGTGGAAATCTGTAAATACACTCTGGCTAAGACTGTGTTGGGAACCTACCCTACTAGGGAAAGATAGAAACAGACTGGAGGTGTGGGTGAACCTGCCAACATCTATGTCCAGCAGAGAAGCAATAACAAAAACCAGACCTTCCAACTTATGCATCTCATAAAGAATTTTGGTCCATTCTCCCAGACAGATAAAGAACAGGGAAGTGTGATCCAGGAGGTGGTGCAGTGGATAAATCATTGGACTCTCAAGCTTGAGGTCCTGAGTTCAGTCCATAGCAGCACATGTACCAGAGTGATATCTGATGTTCTTTCTCTCTGTTCTCTTTTTCACTAATAAATAAAATCTTACAAAAGAAAAAAAAAAGAATTGGGAAGCTTCCAATGGAGGGAGTGGGACACAAAACTCTGGTAATAGGAACTGTATGGAATTGTACCCTTGTTATCTTACAATCTCGTTAATCATTATTGAATCACTAATAAAAAAAATTTTAAAGGGTAGGGGTATAGCATAATGGTTATGCAAAGAGACTTTCGTGCCTGAGACTCTCAGGTCCCAGGTTCAGTCCCCTACACTGCCATAAGCCAGAGCTGAGCAGTGCTCTGGTAAAAATAAATAAATAAATAAATAATAAAAATAGTTTATTGGGAGGTGGCACAGTGAATAAAGCATTGGATTCTCAAGGATGAGGTCTTTGATCCCTAGCTTTGCATGTGCCAGAGTGATGTTCTGGTTCATCCTCTCTGTTTCTCATTAATGAATGAATAAATTAAATTTTTAAAAGATTTTTGTTTAGGGATACAGGGAATGTACTTTCATGACCTGTTTGCTACTTCAGAGAAAGAACACTTCAAAGGCAACCATTTCCAGGCATACCAAGAGTAATAAGGGGCTATCAGGCCTAGAAAACTTGGGCTAATGACCAAAATAACATATGCTGGGAGCTGGTCAGTGTCCCACCAGGTTAAATGCACATAGTGCAAAGCTCCAGGACCCATGCAAGGATCCCACCCCAGATCCCCACCTGCAGGGGCGTGGCTTCACTAACAAGGAAGCAGTTCTGCAGGTGTCTATCTCCCCCCCCTTCCCCTCCTCTCTTGATTTCTCTCTGTCCTATCCAGCAACAACAATGGGAAAAAGATGGCCAAATCCAGGAGTAGTGGATTCATAGTGTAGGCACTAAGCCCCAGAGATAACTCTGGAGGCAAATAAATGAATAACATCTGCTTTCTCCCCTGCACACCTCTCTGTTCTGTTGTTTCTGGCCTATCAGGTTACGTGCTAGAATGAAAGGGAAATGTTGTATGCACCTGTAGTTTGTATTACTTATCATTTTCTCTGGCAGCGCTCATTTTGTGGCTTGCTTTAAGAAATGCAAACCTTGGAGTCCAACGGTAGCACAGCGGGTTAAGCGCACATGGCGCAAAGCACAAGGACCAGCATAAGGATCCCGGTTTGAGCCCCCAGCTCCCCACCTGCAGGGGAGTCGCTTCACAGGCGGTGAAGCAGGTCTGCAGGTGTCTATCTTTCTCTCCCCCATCTTCCCCTCCTCTCTCCATTCCTCTCTGTCCTATCCAGCAACGCCGACATTAATAACAACAATAATAACCATAACAATAAAACAAGGACAACAAAAGGGAATAAATAAATTAAATATTAAAAGAACCAATAAAAAGATTTATTAAAAAAGAAAAAAGAATACAAACCTATAATTATATTTTAAATGTTTGTCTCTGGGAGCAGCAGACAGTAAAGATCTATTTTGAGGCAATGTTCATGGCATGGGCTTTGTATATTAGTACTGTGGCAGAAAGCTACAGTGTCTACCACATGTGTTGTGACTGTATGCTAACTCCTCTGCATCCTCAGCTGTCCCCCAAAGTTGCTGAGGCCAGAGACTATGCTTTATTGGTTTTGTCTTCCTTAACATTTCTCTCTTCCTCACCCTCATCCCCACCCACAAGCCTTGACTATTTTCCTCAGATTTTATTTTTAATTGTGGCTAAAACCCACAATTTTTAAATTCACTGGCATGAAATGTAGTCAACTGTTGTGCAACATCCTCCCAATTTTTTACCATCTAAATAATTTGGAGATTCTATCACTTCCCTCCAATCATTTGTGGGAGCCCAAGCAGGCCACGTGGAGGAGAATTAAGTCCCAGCTTATAGCCCCAGCTGAGCTCTCAGTGCTAAGTCGGTACCAATTGCCAGCCTCATGAGTGAATTATCTTGGAAATGCATGCTCTATCCCTAGTTGAGCCATCCCAGCTGACGCCACTTGGAAGAAATATGAGCTGTCTTCACTGATCCCTGCCTAAGTTGCAAAATTGTTAAGGAAGTAAATGCTGCTGACTTAAGTCACCAAATTTTAGAATGGCTCATTATACTAAGTGATAGGTAACGGCAACAATTTCATACCTAGAAGCGGGGTCCTATTGTCATAGCAGCCTAAAATGTGACACTAGCTTGGGGGTACTGGAGGGTAGGCAGAAGGACTTTCAGGAATGTTCTATAAGAGCATCACTAATGGGGATTGAGAGTACTATGGTTACTGGCTGGAGAAATAGGGACTGCATTTATGTATTGGTAGAGCAGTTTATTAAACTAGTCTGCCATTACATACACCTGTGAAAATGTTATATATTAGAAAGGATAGTAACAACAAATGTTGGAGGGACCATGGGGAAAATGGGACACTTCTGCACTGTTGGTGGGAGTGTGCATTGGTCCAACTTTTATGGAAAACAATCTGGAGATTTCTCTCAGAATTCTAGAAATAGACCTACCCTAAGATCCAGTGATTTCTCTTCAGGGGATTTACCCAAAGGAAACAAAAGAACTTATCAGAAGAGATCTATGTGTACATATGTTCAGAACATCACAATTTGTACTAGCCAAAAACCTGAAAGCAGAACAGATGTTCAAAAAAAGTGTGTGTATAGATACACAATGAAATACTAGTCAGCTGTTAAAAACAACAAGGTCACTGAATTTGAGTTATCTTGGATGGAACTAGAGGGCATCATGTTAAGTGAGATAAGCCAAAAACAGAAGGGCAAATACCAAATGATCTGTTATAAACAGGCCTTGATAAATAAGGACAGGGAGGGAGAACATGAAATAAAACTTAGATTGGCCATGGTGTATTGCAACAAAGCAAAGGACTTGGAGGAAAGAGGGTGAGGGAGTGGTGGAAGAGAACTGTGGATTCCTGGCGCATAATGAAATTGTACTCATGTATCAATGATTGATTGTGCTGTAAAGCATTAACCCCCTCAATAAATAAGAAAGAGAGAGAGAAAGAAAGAAAGAAATGAAGGAAGGGAGGAAGAAAGGGAGTGAGTGAGGGAGGAAGGAAGGAAGGAAGGAAGGAAGGAAGAAAGGAAGGAAGGAAGGAAGGACTACCCAAACATGTGAACTTACTACCGAGGAGGTAGTGCAGCAGTTAAACTTCCCAAGTTTGATCCTCAGCATCACACAAACAACTGTGATGCTCTGTTTTTCTTTCTTTCATTAATAAAAAAAAATTAAGGTGAAACATCAAAGGAAGCTATGTTGTTGTGGTCTCTCCCTTTGCCTCTGTCTAAAAAATAAAACAAGACAAAAAATGGTGAGGAGGGAGTCGGGCAGTAGCACAGCGGGTTAAGCGCAAGGACTGGCGAAAAGATCCCAGTTCGAGCCCCGGCTCCCCACCTGCAAGGGAGTCGCTTCACAAGCGGTGAAGCAGGTCTGCAGGTGTCTGTCTTTCTCTCCCTCACTCTGTCTTCCCCTCCTCTCTCCACTTCTCTCTATCCTGTTCAACAACAACAACAACAACATCAATAACAACAACAATAATAACTATAACAGTAAAGCAACAAGGGCAACAAAAGGAAATAAATAAATATTTTTTTAAAATGGTGAGGAGGATAGGTAGTGCTTCACCTGGTAGAGAGCACATATTGCACATATTACCATGCTCAAAGATTCAAGCCCCCAGTACCCACCTTCAGGGGAGAAGCTTCACAAGTAGTGGGCCAGTGCTACAGGTGTCTATTTCTCTCACTCTCCCCATCAGAAGAGAAACAAAAAGGGAAAAAAATTCAAATAGTCTTCAGGAGAGGTTGAGGATATAACTCAGTAGTGGAACTTGAGTTTCCCTTACAGTAGGCCCTGGGTTTAACTTCTGAAATGTCAGCAGGTCTTCTCTCTACCTAGTGAAAATGCAATGAGGAAGGAGTCATCTGCAAATCAGGAAGAGGGTCTTCACCAAGAACCAGCTTGGCTAGCACCTTGATCATGATGTTCGACGTGTGAGATACCACTATAACTTGACCAGAATGTAGAAAACCTGTAAGTGAGTGAATGCTAAGAGATAAGACAGATTTAGTTCATTTAGTCATTAATAAGAACTAATTCATTCTTCATACATTTTATGCCAGATATTGAACCCAGAACCTTGTACATGCAAAGTATACACTCTCCAACCAAGTTATACTCCTGACCAAGAAATGCTCTTTATTATTATTATTATTATTATTATTATTATTATTATTATTATTTTGCCTCCAGGGTTATTGCTGGAGACCATTTTTTCCCGTTTTGTTGCCCTTGTTGTTTTATCATTGTTGTGGTTATTGTTGTTGTTGTTGTTGCTGTCGTTGGATAGGACAGAGAAAATCGAGAGAGGAGGGGAGACAGAGAGGGGGAGAGAAAAATAGACACCTGCAGACCTGCTTCACCATCTGTGAAGCGACTCCCCTGCAGGTGCGGGGGGCTCTGGAACCGGAATCCTTATGCCTGTCCTTGTGCTTAGCACCACGTGCACTTAACCTGCTGCGCTACTGCCCGACTCCTTATTATTATTTTTTATCTTTATTTATTTGTTGGATAGAGATAGTCAGAAATTGAGAGGGAAGGGGGTGACAGAGAAGGAGAGAGACAGAGAGACACCTGCAGCACTGCTTCACCACTTGTGAAGCTTTCCCCTCACAGGTGGGGACTGGAGGCTCAAACCTAGGTCTTTGCACACTGTAACATGTGATCTTAACTAGGTGATCCACCACCTGGCCCCAGAAATGCTCTTTAGAAAATCTTTAGTGAGTGGTCCCGGAAGTGGCACAGTGGATAAGGTAATGAATTCTCAAGCATGAGGTCCTGAGTTCAATCCCCAGCAGCACATGTCTGGTTCTGTCTCTCTCTCCTCTTATATTTCTCATTATTAAATAAATACAATCCTAAAAATAAAAAGTAGCATGAAAATCTCTAGTGGGGCTGAGGAGACAGCATAATGGTTTTGCAAAAAGCTTTTGTGCTGAGACCCCAGAAGTCCCAGGTTCAATCCCCAGCACCATCATAAACCAGAGCTGAGCAGTGCTCTGGTCTCTATCTCCATCTCTGTATCTGTTATTAAAATAAATAAAATTTTAAAAAAAGAAAGAAAAAGAAAATCTCTTTTTAAAAAATATTTTATTTTATTTATTTATTCCCTTTTGTTGCCCTTGTTGTTTTATTGTTGTAGTTATTATTGTTGTTGTCGTCATTGTTGGATAGGACAGAGAGAAATGGAGAGAAGAGGGGAAGACAGAGAGGAGGAGAGAAAGATAGACACCTGCAGACCTGCTTCACCGCCTGTGAAGCAACTCCCCTGCAGGTGGGGAGCCGGGGTTTGAACCGGGATCCTTATGCTGGTCCTTGTGCTTTGTGCCACCTGCGCTTAACCCGCTGCGCTACAGCCCGACTCCCGAAAAAGAAAATCTTTATAGTGCTGGCAAGGTAAATTTGAATGGCTGAGGGGAAAATGGGAATTAATGACATTGAATAATTCATGGACAAGCAGTGAAAAATAAGGATAGAAATTAAAGTTTTTTCCAAGAGGGAAGGTATGTGATTTTACAAATGATTAAATGTAGGGGCAGAAGAGAAAATGAGCCATCTGATCTAACAGGCTAAATTCAAGGCTTATAGAATACTGATGTCAACCTGAAAAAGAAAGGAAAGAAATGGAAGAAAAGAGAAAGAGAATAAGAAAACAATCAATAGTAACAACAATGAAATGTGGAAAATTGAAAAGTACTTAGATGAATGCAAGAAAAAAGTCCAAAGCAGACAGATAGATAGTTGAAAAGGAACCTTACTCTGAATAATCTCCAAGTGACTGCAACTAGCATCATGAATGAGAGTGAGAAATAGAACTATAAACTGGTAGAAAGGAAAGGAAAGGAAAGGAAAGGAAAGGAAAGGAAAGGAAAGGAAAGGAAAGGAAAGGAAAGGAAAGGAAAGGAAAGGGGATTTGTTCACAGTTTTTTTGTTTTTGTTTTTTACATGTCACATTTCATTGTAACATTTCTTTCTTTTTTTAACCAGAGCACTGTTCAGCTCTGGCTTATGGAGGTGCAGGGGATTGAACCTGGGACTTTGGAGCCTCAGGCATGAGAGTCTGTTAGTATAACCATTATGCTATCTACCATCTGCCCCTCATTGTTACATTTCATTGTTCATTTTTACATGTCACATTTCATTGTCAATTTTTCTCTTCTTTTTTTTTTTTTAGGACTATCCAAGAGGGAAAAAAAAGCATTTCCTCACTTTCATATGGAAAAATATCAAATTAGGCATAGATAGCATAATGACTATGCAAAGAGATGCTCATGCTTGAGGCTCCAAGGTCCCCAGGTTCAATCCCGCACACCACCATAAGCCAGAGCCGAGCAGTGTTCTGGTTAGAAAAAGGAAAATATCAAATTAGCCTTAGTATAAAATACAAAATTTCAAATGTCAATAAAATACGACAAATATGGCAAGCTGAAATTTGGAAAGTTGGAAATGAAATATTTTATGTGTTTGTTAATTTAGTGTTCTAAACATTACCAAGCATTACTGTAATTTTCACCCAAAGTGAACCAATTTAAAATGTGTCTTTTAAGAAGGATTCAGAGGACCTAGTGGGGGTTGTATTGTTATATGGGAAACTGGGGAATGTTATGCATGTACAAACTATTGTACTTATTATTGAATGTAAAACATTAATTCCCCAATAAAAAAAATAAAAATAAAAATAAAGAAAAAATGTGTCTTTCTGGGGGACTGGGCAGTAGCGCACCAGGTTAACCGCACATGGCACAAAGTGCAAGGATCTGAGCAAGAATCTCGGTTCGAGCCCCCCCCCACCACTTTCAGGGGGATCACTTCACAAGCCATAAAGCAGGTCTGCAGGTGTCTTTCTCTCCCCCTTTCTGTCTTCCTCTCCTCTCTCAGTTTCTGTTTTTCCTATCCAACAGCAACAACAGCAATAACAAGAACAATAACAACAAAATGGGGGAAAAAATGGCCATCAGGAGCAGTGGATTCTAGTGTAGGCACCGAGCCCCAGCAATAATCTTGGAGGCAAAAAAAAAAAGTGTATTTCCAGCTAAAAAGGATCAAAACAGTAAATAGATGTATCCAGTGTGGTCAGATATATTCTTTCAATACAGTCCCAAGTTGCTTAATGGCAATTTTGCCAATGACAGACTGAATATATGTTCCAATAGGCTGTATCATAAAGCCTGTGTGTGTTTGTGACCTTAAGTGTAGTAGGCTACCCCATCCAGGTCTACATTTGCCCAATGATAAAATCCCCTAATGACTGACACATTTCTCAGAATTTTTTCTGTCATTAAGCCACTCATGACTGTAATCGTATTAACCAATTTATTAATTGGCTTAATTATTTTAAATTTGGGGGCCAGGGACACAACATAATAGTCATGCAAGATGACTTTTATGCCTGAGGTTCTGAGGTTCCAGATTCAATCTCTGGTACCATCATAAGCCAGAACTGGGGAATAAGTAATAAGTAAATAATAATAATAATAAATTTAATGATGTTTGCATTAATTTCAACATATTTAAAAATTTATTTATTCCCTTTTGTGGCCCTTGTTGTTTTATTGTTGTAGTTATTATTGTTGTTACTGATGTCATTGTTGTTGGATAGGACAGAAAGAAATGGAGAAAGGAGGGGAAGACAGAGAGGGGGAGAGAAAGATAGACACCTGCAGACCTGCTTCACCACTTGTGAAGTGACTCCCCTGCAGGTGGGGAGCCAGGGCTCGAACCAGGATCCTTATGCAGGTTCTTGCGTTTTGCACCAGCTGCACTTAACCCGCTGCGCTTAACCCGCTGCGCTATAGCCAGACTCCCAAGTTTTTCTTTTTTTAATGTAGCATAGCACCAGAGAATGAACTTAGGACTGGTATCTCAGCGCTGATTCATCTTGCAGAGCAACTTGGATCCCACTCATGAAGCTCTCATGTAGGCTGGGGCTTAATGGTAATGTGCACTACCAAATGAGCTATCTCCTAATCCCCAATTTATTTTAGAGAATGGAGAGGAGGAAAGAACCAAAGCATCACTCTAGCATATGCAATAGCAAGGATCAAACTATGGGGCCACAGGTTTGAGAGTCTAACACTTTACCCATTGTACTCACCTTGGGACACTTGCCAGGCTGTCCCAAGATTATTTTTATTTTTATTTTTTTTAATATTTATTTATTCCCTTTTGTTGTTTTATTGTTGTAGTTATTATTGTCGTCTTTGTTGGATAGGACAAAGAGAAATGGAGAGAGGAGGGGAAGAGAGAGAGGGGGAGAGAAAGATGGACACCTGCAGACCTGCTTCACCATTTGTGAAGTGACTGCCTGGCAGGTGGGGATCCAGGGGCTCGAACCGGGATCCTTGAGCCGGTCCTTGCTCTTCACACCATGTGCGCTTAACCCGCTGTGCTATGGCCCGACCCCCTATTTTTTTAAATAAGAGACAGAATACTGCTCAGGCACATGCACTCTTTGGGATCAAACCTAGGGTCTTTTATTATTATTATTATTTTATTTCTTTATTGGAGAATTAATGTTTTACATTCAACAGTAAATACAATAGTTTGTACATGCATAACATATCCCAGTTTTCCATATAACAATACAACCCTCACTAGGTCCTCTGTCATCCTTTTTGGACCTGTATTCTCCCCCCCAACCCACCCCAGAGTCTTTTATTTTGGTGCAACATACCAATTCCAGTTGAGGTTCTACTTGTGTTTTCTCTTCTGATCTTGTTTTTCAACTTCTGCCTGAGAGTGAGATCATCCCATAGTCATCCTTCTGTTTATTTAAAAACTACTTCTCGGGAGCTGGGCGGTGGCGCAGCAGGTTAAGCACACATGGTGGAAAGTGCATGGACTAGCATCAGCGATCCCAGTTCAGGCCCTGGCTCCCCACCAACAGGGGGTTCCCTTCACAGGTGGTGAAGCAGGTCTGCAGGTGTCTGTCTTTCTCTCCTCTTCTCTGTCTTCCCTTCCTCTCTCAATTTTTCTCTGTCCTATGCAACAATAACGACAGTAATAACAACAACAACGAAGACGATGAACAACAAGGGCAACAAAAAGGGAAAAAATAAAATAAAATTACTTCTCTGGCCTTGGCAGAATTATTTTTTTATTAGTGATTTAATAATGATTAACAAGATTGTAGGGGGTTGGGCAGTGGTGCAAGGGGATTAAGCGCCGGACATAGCAACAAAAAGGGAAAAAATAAAATAAAATTACTTCTCTGGCCTTGGCAGAATTATTTTTTTATTAGTGATTTAATAATGATTAACAAGATTGTAGGGGGTTGGGCAGTGGTGCAAGGGGATTAAGCGCCGGACATAGTACCAAGCACAAGGATCCGCGTAAGGATCCGGTTTGAATCCCTGACACCCCATCTGTCCCAGGCTTCCCTTCACAATCAGTGAAACAGGTCTGCAGATGTCTAGCGTTTTTTTTTTTTTTTTTTGTCTCCCTCCTTATTTTCCCCTCCCCTTTCAATTTCTCTGTCCTATCCAATAAAATGGAAAAAAAAAAAAAAAGGCTGCCAGGAGAAGTGGATTCCTAATGTAGTGCAGGCAGGCACTGAGCACCCAGCCATAACCTGGAGGCACAAAAAACAAAAAACCAAGATTGTAAGATACCAGAGTTCCATATCCCATCCCCTCCATTGGAAGCTTCTCTATTCTTTATCCCTCTGGGAGTATGGACCAAAATTCTTTTTATTTTATTTTATATTTATTTATTCCCTTTTGTTGCCCTTGTTGTTTCATTGTTGTAGTTATTGATGTCATCGTTGTTGGATAGGACAGAGAGAAATGGAGAGAGGAGGGGAAGACAGAGGGGGGAGAGAAAGATAGACACCTGCAGACCTGCTTCACCGCCTGTGAAGCGACTGCCCTGCAGGTGGGGAGCCGGGGGCTCGAACCGGGATCCTTATGCCGGTCCTTGTGCTTTGTGCCACCTGCACTTAACCCGCTGAGATACAGCCCGACTCCCTCTTTTTTTTTATTGAAGATTTTAAAAATATTTATTTATTCCCTTTTGTTGCCCTTGTTTTATTGTTGTAGTCATTATTGTTGTTATTGCTGTGGTTGGATAGGACAGAAAGAAATGGAGACAGGAGAGGAAGACAGAGAGGGGGAAAGAGAGACACCTACAGACCTGCTTCACCGCTTTTGAAGTGACTCCCCTTGCAGGTGGGGAGCCAGGGGCTCAAACCAGAATCCTTATGCTGGTCCTTGCACTTTGTGCCATCTGCGCTTAACCTGCTGAGCTACTGCCTGACTCACGGACCAAAATTCTTTATGGGGTGCAGAAGGTAGAATGTTTGGCTTCTGTAATTGCTTTTCCACTTGGACATGGGTGTTGGCAGGTTGATCCATACTCCCAGCCTGTTTCTATCTTACCCTAGTGGGATAGGGCTCTGGGGAGGATACATTGGTGAGGTCTGGCTGAATGATTTTTTTTTAATATTCATTTTATTTATTTATTCCCTTTTGTTGCCCTTGTTGTTTTATTGTTGTAGTTATTATTGTTGTTGTTGTTGTTGGATAGGACAGAGAGAAATGGAGAGAGGAGGGGAAGACAGAGAGGAGGAGAGAAAGACAGACACCTGCAGACCTGCTTCACCGCCTGTGAAGCGACTCCCCTGCAGGTGGGGAGCCGGGGTTCGAACCGGGATCCTTATGCCAGTCCTTGTGCTTTGCACCACCTGCGCTTAACCCGCTGCGCTACAGCCCGACTCCCTGAATGATTTTTTTTACCACTAAAAAGTGTATTGAGCAAAGGATGTAATCAGATTTACATTTATTTATCTATTTCTCCAGGTCCTTTCAATTTGTTATTCTCTGTCACCTCCATTTTCTGCTCTCAACTATCTAATTCTCCCCACTTGTTTACAAGAATAATAAACTTCTCTACATCTTGAAGTATTCATGATTTAGATTCAATTCTGATATTACTACCTGACAATTATAGATGTAGCATTCCACGTGAATACTACAGACTGTTATAGTTGGTAAAATAATGTTTTAGGACTGGGGAGATAGCATAATGGTTATGCAAAAAGACAGACATACTCGGGGCTCTGAAGTCCCAGGTTCAATCACCATAAGCCAGAGTGTAGCAATCCTCTGGTAAAAATAAATAATAATAATAATGGGTTTTAACTATGTCAAACATTCCCAATATGTTGTTATAATAGCAAATTTTATTTAAATATCGCTGTTAAAATATAAAAGTTAAGTGAGATAAGTCAGAAAGAGAAAGATGAATATAGGATAATATCACTCATAGATAGAAGTTGAAAAATATTACCATGATGCCAACCTGATTTCCCTGGGCAGACGACCTCACCAATGTGTCCTGGAACCTCACCTCCCCAGAGCCCTATCCCACTAGGGAAAGGTAGAAACAGGCTGGGGTTATAGATCAACCTGTCAATGCCCATGTCCAGTGGAGAAGCAATTACAGAAGCCAGACCTCCCACCTTCTGCACCCCATAAAGATCTTTGTTCCACTTGCTTGCTGCATATAGACTCACTGCAGACTATTGTGTACTTTTGCTTTCAGGTATATATTTTCCCCTAATTTATGGATACATGTGAACATATGCCCTATCTCATGGGACCTGGTCTATATCTAGGTTTTGGGGCTTTGTTAGGAAGTGGACCACCCGAAATGGAATTAGAGAATCCTATGAAAGGAGAGGTCTCAATCAGGTAATGAGGCTGAAGGGTTGACATTCCATGCCTGATGTCTCTGGACACAGTCTGAAGTGAGGCATGCAGAGGTGGTACTCATTGCGTTGATTAGGTTGGGATCAGCAGATGCAGTGTCAGTTGGTATGAATTGAGAGAAGCATGGATTGTGGGCCCCCATAGGACCTTACCCTCAACACGGATCAACAGTGGTAGAGAATTTTCCATCCTCTGCAGGGAAGCTGGACAACATACTCTATCTTCCACCTGAGAAAGATGGGTTCTGAAATTGGGGCAGCTTGGAACATTCCTACTCATGACCACAGAATGTGAGCTCAGTTCTACAGGGATGCAGAGGTCACATAGGATCCTAAGCTGAATATGGGCCCTAGATAACATCAAATCGATGGGGTTTGCAGTCAACAATATTTAAATACCTTCCCCTATTTGGGAGCTACTCTCTTCCCTGATCCAGCTTTCTGGTCCTTTTTCCGGCTATAACATTATATCCCCAGACAATACCTTGGTTCTACCTGCATATCAGATGTTAGGTTTAGAAAAAAACAACAACAAAAAACTAGTGAAGTCACAGGCCCTTTGGAATATAACTAAAATAGGCCTTAACTGTCTACAAAATGGAGACCCCCCCCATCTTGATCTGCACTATTCCAGCCTTTAGTTTCATGATTAGTCAACTATTTGTTTGGCTTTATGTACTAACTCTTTTTTTAGCCATCAGGTTCCAGATGTTAACATGATGCCGACCAGACTTCTCCTGGGCAGATGGCCCCACCAATGTGTCCTGGAGTCCCGCTTCCCCAGAGCTCTGCCTCACTAGGGAAAGAAAGAGACAGGCTGGGAATATGGAACTACCTGTCAATGCCCATGTTCAGCGGGAAAGCAATTACAAAAGCCAGACCTTCCACCTTCTGCACCCCATAATGATCCTTGGTCCATACTCCCAGAGGGATAAAGAATAGAAATGCTATCAGGGGAGGGGATGGGATAGGGAGTTCTGGTGGTGGGAATTGTGTGGGGTTGTACCCCTCTTATCCAATGTCAGTGTTCATTTTTATAAATAAAAATTAAGAAAAAAAGGTTCATCAATATATTAAGTCCTTATTGTAAAAAAAAACAAAAAAAAACCTTTTTTCCATACTCCCAGAGGGATAAAGAATAAGGAAGCTTCCAATGGGAATGGGTTATGGCACTCTGGTAGTGGGAGTTGTATAAATTGTACCCTTATTATGCTACAATCTTGTCAATCATTATTAAATCACCAATCATAAAAAAATGAAAATAAGAAAACATAAAAAGGTTAAAAAATAAATATAATTATACACTCATTTAAATTGTGTACCTGGCACATAACTAGTAATCACACAACTAATAAGTCTTATATAGATTCATAGTTTCTCAACCAGGGCACTGTTCAACTCTGGCCTATGGTGGTACGGGGGATTGAACCTGGGACTTTGGAGCCTCAGGCATGAGAGTCTGTTTGCATAACCATTATGCTATCTACCCTCCAGATCCATAGTTTCTAACCTGGCTCTCTACTTAAATAACTTTTTATTTTGTTTTATTTATTATTGGGGGAAAGAAAAGGGAGAAAACTAGAGCATCACTCTGGCACATGTGTTGTCAGGATTGCAAAGGGACTCCATACTCTTATGTCCAGTGCTTTGTCCCACTGTCCCACTTCCCAGGTCACAATTCATTGACTTTTTAAAGACTAAACAGTGACATAGACTCCTCTGGCACTTTCATCATAACCACTTATGTCACATTTAAAACATGAAAACCATTGCAGAAAAACCAGGCTAGATAATTCCTTTATTCTTTTTTAACTAAAAAAACGTATTAGGAGGGCTGGGCCGGTTTGACACCTCTGCTCCCCACCTGCAGGGGGTCACTTTACAAGAGGTGAAGCAAATCTGTAGGTGTCTGTTTTTCTCTCCCCCCCTCTGTTTTCCCCTCCTCTTTCGATTTCTCTCTGTCCTATCCAGCAACAATGACAGCAATGACAACAATAATAAAAACAATGATAAACAACAAGGGCAACAAAAGAGAAAAAAAATGGCCTCCAGGAGCAGTGGATTCATAGTGCAGGCACTGAGTCCCAGCAATAACCTTGTAGGCAAAAAAATAAAAATTTATTAGTGGTTTAATAATGATCAACAAGATAACAAGATTGTGGGATAAGAGGGGTACAGTTCCATACATTTGTTTCCCACCACCAGAGTTCTGTATTGAAGCAATTACAGAAGCCAGACCTTCTACCTTCTGCAACCCACAATGACCCTGGGTCCATGCTCCCAGAGGGATAGAGAATGGGAAAGCTATCAGGGGAGGGGGTGGGATATGGAGATTGGGTGGTGGGAATTGTGTGGAATTGTACCCCTCCTACCCTATGGTTTTGTTAATCCTTTCTTAAATAAAAAATTAAAAAAATATATATATATATATAAAAGAAAGCTTCCCTATTCTTTATCCCTCTGGGAGTATGGACCAGGGATCTTTATGAGATGCAATGAGATACATTGGTCCTTGTGCTTTGCCCCTCATGCCATGTGCGCTTAACCCACTGTGCTACTGCCCGACCCCCACTTCCTTCCTTTCTGATACAAGATGTTGAAGATTCACCTAGTACTTTCCACGTCCTGGCCCCTTGTAATATGGAGCCCTTTTAGCTAAGCAAGGAATTATTAGATACTAGATATGGTCATTCTTACAGGCTCATAGGTTCTCTTGGTAGACAGAATTAGGGAATATATATATATATATATATATATATACATTTTTGCATATATATGCTCATATATACATGTATGTGTTTGTTTCTACATCAATACTCATTCACAATCGAAATTAGTTCAAACCAATTGCTATCACTCCAGTCCAACATGTAGAGTGTTCCAGTTTTCATATTTGTGGTTCCTTTCTCTAACAGTGAGAAACCTGGCTCCCATTGCCCTCAGTATATTTACTTATTGCCCAATTCCCCGTATGTGCATCTCTAGCACCTGCCAAGCTATCACCCTGCTTGGCTACTTTCCTTGTATAAATGTCAACCACCTTCTAAGCTTGGATCTGTGTGATCTTTTTTAAATTAACAAGGAAGAAAGAAGATTGCTCATAATTATTAAAATTTTAGATAATTAAGTATACTTAGTATAGGTTTTTTTTTTTTTTTTTTTGTCATTCTCAGGGCTTCACCACTCTAACCCAACATTTTTAGATAGAAAGATACAAAGGGAAAAAGAGGAAGGTACTACAGCACCAAAGCTTCCTCCAGTATAGTAGAGGCTGGGTTCAAACTTGGGTCATCTGCATTACAAAGTTGACATAGTACCTAGCTGAGAGGGCCAGGTGGTTCCACATGTTGAGAGCACATGTTACAGTGTCTAAGGATCCAGGTGTGAGCCCCTGGTCCCCACCTGCAGGGAGAAAGCTACACTAGTGTTGAAGCAGTGTTGCAGGTGTTTATCTCTCTCCTCTATCATCCCCTTCCCTCTCAATTTCTGGCTGTATCTGTCAAATAAGTAAAGATAATACCACAAATCAAAATAATAATAAAAAAGAAACTTAAGGGGGGGTGTTGGGCGGTAGCATAGCAGGTTAAACGCAAGGGTCAGCATAAGGATCCCGGTTAGAACCCCCCAGCTCCCCACCTGCAGGCGGTTGCTTCATAAGCGGTGAAGCAGGTCTGCAGGTGTCTATCTTTCTCTCCTCCCTCTGTTTTCCCTTCCTCTCTCAATTTCTCTCTGTCCTATTCAACAACAATAACAACAGCAATAATAATAATACAATAACAATGATACAACAACAATGGCCCCAAAAGGGAAAAAACTGGCCTCCAGGAACAGTGTGTTCATGGTGCAGGTACCGAGCCCCAGCAATAACCCTGGAGGCAAAAAAAAAAAAAAAAGAAACTTAAAACTATATCTAGGGGGTTGGGCAGTGACTCACTGAGTTAAGCACACATAGTACAAAGCAAGGACTTGTGTAAAGATCGGGATTCCAGCCCTCCACTCCCCCACCTGCAGGGGGTGGCTTCACAAGAAGTGAAGTAGGTCTGGAGGGGTCTATCTTTCTCTCTATCTTCCCCTCCTCTCTTATTTTTTCTCCTTCCTATAAAAAAAAAAAAAAGAGAGAGAGAGAGAGAAAGAAAGAAAGAAAGAAAAGAAAAAGAAAAGAAGGGGGTCGGGCGGTGGCGCAGTGGGTTAAGCGCATGTGGCGCAAAGCGCAAGGACCAGAGTAAGGATCCCAGTTCGAGCCCCCGGCTCCCCACCTGTAGGGGAGTCGCTTCACAGGCGGTGAAGCAGGTCTGCAGGTGTCTTTCTCTCCCTGTCTCTGTCTTCCCCTCCTCTCTCCATTTCTTTCTCTCTGTCCTATCCAACAACAAACGACGTCAGCAATGACAATAATAATAGCCACAACGAGGCTACAACAACAAGGGCAACAAAAGGGGGAAAAATGGCCTCCAGGAGCGGTGGATTCATGGTGCAGGCACCAAGCCCAGCAATAACCCTGGAGGGAAATAAATAAATAAATAAATAAATAAAGAAAGAAAGAAAGAAAGAAAGAAAGAAAGAAAGAAAAAGAAAAGAAAAGAAAAAAATGGCCACAGGAGGCACTGAGCCCCAATGATAACCCTGAAGGGGGGGAATATATACATATCTCCAGGTGAGCTATATTGGCAGTCCTTAATATCACTGATGTTTGGGCTGATGAAATATCTTACTTGGATAGTGTGTTGCTTTGCCATGTGTATAATTCAGCTTTGAACCTGGCCCCCATGGCATTAAAGAAAACTTTGGTGCTGCGGTCTTTCATTTTTCCCTCTCTGCTTCTGTCTCTCCATATATATCCCTAATGTTTTATTTTATTTTATTTTTTTTACCAGATGTGACCTCGGAGCCTCAGGCATGAGAGTCACTTTGCATAACCATTATGCTATTCCCCCCCCCATATCACTAATGTTTAAGATGTCTTTCCATAACCCAGTGAAATATTGGTTAAAGGACACAGAAGACAATGATTAAGAAATGTAAACTTTTTTTTACTTTATTCCTATCACTTACATGGATCATTTAATCTAGTACACATTTCTCTGCATTTGCAAACAAAATCTACTGAAGGTAATGCAATTGTTTTAGGGGTCACCATCTATATTTTTAATTCTTTCAGGTCATATTTAGGTTTGTTGAAATTCATATATGGAATCATTGCAAATGACTCCGTCAACTCTTTTTGAGTTCCATGGTAGTTTTTCTTTTCTCTTGCTGTTATTTGTCATTTCTTTCTTCCAGCCTCTATAACCTCTCCTTTCATTTGCTATACGGTACTGGAAAATCATGTCACAGCAAATATTATGTCAACGAATAATAAATAGGATCTGAGTAAGGCTTTGAGAGACTTTTCTAGTAGTAAAATGGTTGGATGTTTACCGTATTGACTTGATGACATAACTGTATTTACTTGTGTAAATTTCCCCTAGTGTCTTGATCCTCAGCTATACTTGTCAAATTGGGGGCCTTGAGATAAGTGAAATATTGCTGTGGATGATACTCTGGAATGCAAACTATTGTTTCCCCTCAATTGTGCTAGTGCTTTCATATGTGTAGTTCTATTGCCAGCTCCTTCCATAGTCTTATATAAATAAAAGAGCTGTGCTGTCACAGTGTCTATATGAGAGTATGTATTAAAAATACACAGGTTGGGGGGGTCGGGCGGTGGTGCAGTGGGTTAAGCGCATGTGGCGCAAAGCGCGTAAGGATCCCGGTTTGAGCCCCTGGCTCCCCACCTGCAGGGGAGTCGCTTCACAGGCAGGCGGTGAAGCAGGTCTGCAGGTGTCTGTCTTTCTCTCCCCCTCTCTGTCTTCCCCTCCTCTCTCCATTTCTCTCTGTCCTATCCAACAACGAACAACATCAACAATGGCAATAATAATAGCCACAACGAGGCTACAACAACAAGGGCAACAAAAGGGGGGGAAAATGGCCTCCAGGAGCGGTGGATTCATGGTGCAGGCACCGAGCCCAGCAATAACCCTGGAGGAAAAAACAAAACAAAACACAGATTGGGAGCTGGGCAGTAGCGCAGCGGGTTAAACGCACGTGGTGCAAAGCGCAAGGACCGGCATAAGTATCCCGGTTGGAGCCCCTGGCTTTCCACCTGCAAGGGCGTCACTTCACAAGCGGTGAAGCAGGTCTGCAGGTGTCTATCTTTCTCTCCCCCTCTCTGTCTTCCCCTCCTGTCTCCATTTCTCTCTGTCCTATCCAACAACAATGACATCAATAATAACTACAACAATAAAAAGCAACAAGGGCAACAAAAGGGAATAAATAAATAAATAAATACCTAAAAATAAAAAAAAAATTACACAGATCAGCAGTGGTGATAGTACCATCAGCAATGCAACAGATTTTAATGCTTGAGGTAGCAAAGGACCTAGGGCTTCATGCATGCATTTGCATGTATCAGTGTTGAACATCCTGAGGGCTATTATTTATCATTATTATTATTATTATTGTATAGAGACAGGCAGCAAGGTTAGGAGAAACACCGCAGTGCTGCTCCTCCATCCATAGAACTTCACCCTCCATACCTTTCCTGATGCTCCTGTGTGGTGCCAGAGCTT
Source organism: Erinaceus europaeus (assembly GCF_950295315.1). NCBI lineage: Eukaryota > Metazoa > Chordata > Mammalia > Eulipotyphla > Erinaceidae > Erinaceus > Erinaceus europaeus. The sequence continues at coordinate 75,142,131 of NC_080163.1, forward strand.
GAAACCAGGATCTCACATATAGTAAAGCTTCTATAATAAAGTAATTTTCCAAGTTATTTCCTGTTTGGCTGGGAGATAACTTACTGAGTAGAGTGCATGCCTTGCCTAAGCATGAGACCCTGATTCAAGCTATAGCCCCACAGAAGCAACATAGGTGGTAGAGCTGTGCTGTGGTGTCTGTCCTGTCTCACTCTTAAAAATTAAAGAATAAACCACAACAAGGCTACAACAATAAGGCCAACAAAAGAGGGAAAAAATGGCCTCCAGAAACAGTGGATTCATGTTGCAGGCACTGAGCCCCAGCAATAACCTTGGAGGCAAAAAAAAAAAAATTAAAGAATAAAAAATTGGGCTTAGGAGGCATATATGCAAGAACTGATCCCCAAATGCCACATTAAATAAAAAACAAAAAACATTTACTGTTGTTTTCCTGCAGTCTTATGAACTGACTCATGGTGGGTGCAACGATATGATGTAAAGAAAGCTGTACCATCGGGAATTTAGGAAACCTGAATTTTAGATCTAGCTTTACTTAGTCAACAGTCCTTTGATTTTGCACATATCATTTATCCTGTCTTAACCCCAAGTTCTTCTTCTACTACTTCTTCTACTTCTCTCCTCCTTCTCTTCCTCCTCCTTCTTCTTCTTCTTTTTTTTTTTTTTTTTTTTTACCAGAGCATTGCTCAGTTGCTGCTTATGGTGGTGCAGGGGATTTGAACCTGGGACTTAATGGAGCCTCAGGCATGAGAGTCTCTGAGCATAACCATTACGCTGTCTACCCTCAGCCCAACCCAAGTCCTTTTATCTTGAAAATACACAGCATTTTCTAGCTGTTCTATAGAATACTACATCTACGGGGCTGGGCTGTAGCACAGAGGGTTAAGTGCACATGATGCAAAGTGCAAGGACTGGCATAAGGATCTAGGTTTGAGCCCGAGCCCCCAGTTCCACCTGCAGAAGGTCGCTTCACAAGCTGTAAAGCAGGTCTGCAGGTGTCTATCTTTCTCTTCTCCTCCTCTCTCGATTTTTCTCTGTCCTATCCAACAATTATGATAGCAAAAACAGCAATAATAACCACAACAACAACAATGATAAACAAGGGCAACAAAAGGGAAAAATGGCTTCCAGGAGCAGTGGATTCATAGTGCAGGCACTGAGTCCCAGTGATAACTCTGGAGGCAAAATAATAATATGATACATCACTAATTATTCTGAAATGACATCAACAACAACATAAAGCTGAGTGGCTCTTTTGAAAAACTCTGTATTAAATAAGATTTGGAGAGTTTCCCTACAGTAAGGATACAGAGTCTTAAAGAGACAGTGTAGGGGGTCCAACAATGATAGCGCAGCAGGTTCATTGCATATGGCACAAAGCACAAGGACCAGAGTAAGGATCCTGGTTTGAGCCCTGGCTCCCTACCTGCAACAGGGGGTTCCTTTACAGGCGGTGAAGCAGGTCTGCAGGTGTTTTTCTCTCCCCTTTCTGTCTCCCCTCTTCTCTCGATTTCTCTCTGTCCTATCCAGCAACAACAACAGCAATGACAATAATAATAATGACAACAACAAGGGCAACAAAATGGGAAAAATGGCCTCCAGGAGCAGTGGATTCGTAGTGCAGGCAAAACCCTGGAGGCAAAAATATATATATATATTATATATATATTACATATATATATAGTGTAAATTGTAAGTTTTCCAAAGAAAAGTACAGAATAAAAAAATGTTTACCACAGTATCAAGTGTATCTTGTGTATTTTTTTTTTCAAACCAGAATACTTCTTATCTCTAGCATATGGTGGTTGGGGGGTAGGTAGGGGGCATTGAACCTGGGATTCTCAGGCATGAGATTCTATTTTTATAACCCTTATGCTATCTCCCCTGCTCTCTTGAGTATTTTTTCTAAAGATTTATTTATTGGGGCCTGGGAGATGGTTATTGGTTAAACAAAAAATATTCATGTCTGAGACTCCAAGTTCCAGGCTCAGTCCCCAGTGCTATCATAAGCCAGAGCTGGAAAAATGCTCTAGTTTAAATAAATAAATAAACAAATAAAAAGAAAACCTTAATTTTTATTTATGAGAAAGAGAGAAAGGACCAGTGTTATGCTGATCATTCTGGCATATGTATTGCTAAAGATTAAAATCAGGGCCTCATGCTTGAGAGTTCAAGACTTAACCACTGTGCCACCTCCCAGAAAAACGTGTATATTTTTACAGCTTTTTATTATTATTAATTTATTTTTATTAATAATTTAATCATGGTTTACAAGATTATAAGATTACAGGGGTATAGTTCCATGCCACACCCACCACCATATTTTTTACAACTCTTAAAAGGAATGTGGTTTGGGAAAGCCTAGGATAGTTGCTTGCTGAGGTCTCTGTAGGTGGAACCTGCAATAAATCTACAATTTTCAGATAACCCTTACTACAGGATGTATGATGAATTGTCAGGAAAGAAGTGGGAGCTGGGATAAGTATAATATTTTTTTTGTAAGCATGGGATCTTGATGACCTCAATGCCAGTGTGGTAATAGGGAAAAAAGGGAAAGACATAGCAGTGAAATATCACCAGGAACTGTAAAGCAGAACCTGTACTAAGTAATTCCTTTTTGGTAGACCTTTATACAGTTATGCCATTTAAATAAAAATCATAGTGTTTGTTTACTACAGCAGTGATAAGGTAAACATCTTGAACCTAAGTGTAGAGAGACTAAATGAATGTCTCTTTTCCATCTCTGTCTCTATATAAAATAAAGAGTTAAAAAAATGTCCCCCAGATTGCTTAGCACATGTCTATTTTTTTTTCTTCTTTACCAGAACACCGCTCAGCTCTAGCTTATGGTGGTGCCAACAAGAAACTTGGAAGTTCTGGTGCCTCAGGCATGAAAGCCTATTGCATATCCCCCTTCACTATTTCCCCTGACTCCACTGGAATATTTTTACAATAGCAATGGTTCTGAATGCTCATCAGGAAAAATCTCCCCCACTCCCATACAATTTTTTTACATTTGCATATAAGCATGTTATGTTTTAGAGTTTAAGTTACTTCCCCAAGGCCACATAGCTCATTAGAGCCCAGAGGACAGTGCAAGCTTCCTGATTCCCAGACCAGCCATTGTAATCCTGACCTTGTATCATACAGTATCTATGAAGTGACGTGGGTATTTTTAATTCTAGTCTATCATAGTTAAAGCTGAATAATGACTGTTTTTAGTTTAGCAAGCCATCCTATATCTACTTTAAGTAACTGCTGGAAATGGGACTACATTCAGAAAAATCTCCCAGAACTACAGCTCCTACTGAAGAATAACACTGGTGTCACAACTATTTGCAGTACTTTGTTTTCCACAGTGATTGCACACACACACACACACACACACACACACACACATACACACACTTTTCTTCTCACAAACCTGCAAAGAAATTATTTTCTCATTTAAAATAATAAAGGTATGTCTCCAAGAGTACACAGCTAATAGGTCAAACAGAACCTGAGTTCAAGTCGACTTAGTTTTATTTCCAAGGCTCTTTTGTTAAATTACACTTAAGTTTCAATATATTGGTTAATTTACCCTCTTTATTTTTATGAGACACACACACACAGAGAAAACAAGCAGAATATTGCTTAGTTCTGGCATATGGTGGTTCTGGGAGTTGACACGTAACAAATACAGGGCAGGGTTAGATAACAAACAAACACAGTGTCCAAGATACAATTAAAAAAATCACCTATCATACCAAGAACTAATAAAAATCACAAGTTGAATGAGAAAAGACAATTGATGCCAGCAAGATTAATCAAATATTAAAAACATATGACAAAGATGTTTCTAATTATCCACATGATGGGAATCTCTCAAAGGGACACAGAAACCAACTGAAAGAGCTCCCAAAAGCTAGTGCAAGAACAACTGAAGTTTAAGCAATCAAGTAAATAAAATGGTATTGAATTATATTCCAAAATATAATAGTCCTTCAAGAAATAAATGGTTGAATGGATGGATGGACGAATGAATGAATGAATGAATGGGGAGACAAAGCTCCCATACAGGAGAATGCCAAATAATTTATAGAGATCCTTTGTCCTCAAAGAGGGAAAGCATAACTTCCTACTCATAGTGTGGGCTACACATAGAGACTACTTTCCAGAGAGTACAGTATACAAAGGGGCAGAGGGGCAAATTTACAATGAAATCTAAGACACTCCTTCTGCCAAGCGATCAAAGTCAACATCAGCAGACTTAAATCATGGTGGTAAGATGAAGCTGGATAACATGTGGTGTAAATGGAACTTTACCTGTGGTTTTTCTCCCCCAAAATCCATCATGTTAGCCAAATTGTGAGAAATACCATCAAATTCTGCTGAAGGAAAATTCCACAGGGTACTTGGTCAGTATTTCTCAAAACTGTTATGCTAATCAAAAACAAGGGAAGTCTGAGAAACTGCTACAGTCAAGAAGAGACATGACAACTAACTGTGGCATCCTGAATAGGACCTTGAAGCAGAAAAAAAGACATTAGGCAAAAGCTAGGGAAATCTGAATGATGTGTGCACTTTTGGTTACTAATAATGTATGGCTAATGTTCAGTAATTATAACAAGTGCATCATAGTAACACAGGATATTAGCTATAGAGGAAACTGGGTATAGGATATATGGGAGCTCTCAGAACAAACTTCTCAGTTTTTTTTCTATAAATCTAAACTGCTAAATAAAGTCTATGTTTACCTACGCTTACCCCAGATCCTTCCATAAAGAATAGTTTCACTGGAAATTCTACCTTGATAATACAACCAGATAAAGACAGCTAGCTTAAGGAAAAGAAAGGAAGGAAGGTCAAGTTTCTTGTAAAGAGAAGTTATGAATCATGACCAAGGATGATTTATTTCAAGCAAATTAAACAGGGTTCAGCATTCAAAAATTAATCAATATAATCCAACATATTTAAAAACTGCAGACCAAAAAATCATATAGACGTATCAATTTGAGCTTAAAAAGCACTTGGTAAAATCTGACATTAATTTTTGATAAAACTGTTAGCAAGTTATGCATATAAGGGAAATGAATACATAAGTTTGGTAAGTAGTATTTATAAAACATCAGTTAGTTATTATATTTAGTGATAAAATATTTGTTTAATTTATTTTTATTTATTTATTTATAAAAAGGAAACATTGACTAAACCATAGCATAACAGGAGTACAACTCCACACAATTCCCTCCACCAGAACTCCGTATCCCCTCCCCTCCCCTGACAGCTTTCCTTTTAACCTTCTGGGAGTATGGACCCAAGGTCATTGTGGGATGCAGAAAGTGGAAAGTCTGGCTTCTGTAATTGCTTCCCCGCTGAACATGGGTGTTGACAGTTAGATCCATACTCCCAGCCTGTCTCTCTCTTTCCCTAGTAGGGTGGGGCTCTGGGGAAGCGGAGCTCCAGGACACATTGGTGGGGTTGTCTGTCCAGGGAAGTCTGTTTGGCATCATGTTAGCATCTGGAACCTGGTGGCTGGAAAGAGAGTTAACATACAAGGCCAAACAAATTGTTGATCAATGATGAACTTAAAGGCTGGAATAATGCAGATGAAGAATTGGGAGGTACTCCATTTTGTAGATAGCTAGTAGGCATATTTTAGTTATAGTCCAAAGGGCCTGTGGCTATACTAGCTTTTTTTTTTTTTTTTTCCCTGAGCCTGAAATCTGATATACAGGTGGATCCAAGTTATTGTCTGGGGAGATGATGTCATGGCTGGAAAAAGACCAGAAAGCTGGATCAGGGAAGAGAGTAGCTCCCTAATATGGGAAAGGGGTATAACTATTGTTGACTGTAAGCCCCACCTATTTGATTTGGTCTGGGGCCCATATTCAGCTTAGGAGCCTATGTGACCTCTGCATCCCTGTAGATTTGAGCTCACATTCTGTGGTCATGAGTAGGAACATTCCAAGCTGCCCCAATATCAGGACCATCTTCCTCAGGTGTAGCATAGAGTATGTTGTCCATCCTCCCTTCAGAGGATGGAACATTCTCTATCATTGTTGATTCAAGTTGAGGGCAAGGTCCTATGGGGGGCCCACAAAGGGGTCTATCTTGTTGTTCCTGATAGAGATGACTGGTAACAAGGCGAGAGGGATTTATTCGAGGTCTAGGCCCATCATGTCTGTTTGGGAATCTCAGGACTCTCTGAATAGGGCCCCAGCTGATAGGGTGGCCTGATAGTGACTAAAAAGTCATCATTAAAGTAGGCCAATCTCTTGCCCTTATTCAGCTTTTGCAGTCCTTGCTTTGATAAGGTTAGCTTTGGAGTGAGTGAGAGAACTGTAATAGGAAGTAGATGAGGAGGGTATCTAAGTCTAATTAGATACTATTTCATTAGGAACTTTATACTGACTCACTGCAGACTATTGTGTACTTTTGCTTTCAGTTATGTATTTTGCCCTAATTCATGGATACATGTGGACATATGCTCTATCTCACGGGACCTGGTCTATATCTAGGTTTTGGGACTTTTTAAAGAAGTGAACCAACCACCTGGAATGGAATTAGAGAATACTATGAAAGGAAAGGTCTCGCCAGAGTAATGAGGGTGAAGGGTTGACATTCCAAGCCTGACATTTCTGGACACAGTCTGAAGTGAAGCATGCTGAGGTGGTACTCGTTGCATTGATTAGGTTGGAATTAGTGGATGCAATATCATTTGATATGAATTGAGAGAAGCATGCAGGAAAGTGAGCCCCACCCTAGAGTTTCCAAGACTGGAGTAAATATAGGCTCTATTGAGGAAGTGGGAGGTTCCTGCTGTCTTAGGGTTAAAAAGACAATAGTTATTACTGTAATTAAATTATTTGGCAATTGGGTTACTGTTGAAAATCCCTTTGTTAGGATTGCTGTATCATACACAACATCACTGTAATTTATGTCCTTTGGCATTATTTGTATATAGCTGTGCCACTGGTTGCTTCTTTTCTCCCTGGTCTAGGCTTCTGAGAGAGTCAACATATCAAAGACACAGCCTATGTATTAAAGACTCTGTGCTTTAAAAAGTTTGAGACATACAATCAATTTTACCCTCTCATATTAATAGTGATTTATATGACTACAAATTAATAGGAGTGTATATAGACACCATTCCCACCACCAAAAGACTGTGTCCCATCCCACCCCTCACCCCCGCCACCCCAGGAAGCCAAACATTCACCCTCACCCCTCACCCTGGGGTTTTTACTTAGGTGCCCTACTCCAAAGATAAAAGAATTTTTTTCTGCTCTCCAAATCAGTTACAAGACAAGAAAGTCTGCCTACCCTAACCCTTTTCCAACCCCATCTTGGAAATTCTAGCCATTGTAAAGGCAATAACTAGAAATAAGAGGTAGATTAGAAAAGAGGAAATAAAATTGTGTCTATTTGCAGTTAATATGATTATCCAAATACAAAATCCTGTTAATTCTACACACACACACACACACACTTAGAATTAATAAGTATTTAGTATGAGGACTTAGTACATAAAACCAACACAACCATATTATTATCATTTCTATATGGAACCATATTATTATCATTTCTATATGATAACTGCATATGGAGACAAAAACTTAAAACTCAATGCCACTTCACTCAAATAAATTCTTTAGCTGTTTGTAAAACATGATCTTCAAGCTGAAAAGTACAAAACCTCAATGAATACACAAATAAATGGAGACATAAGGGTTGAGGGTATGAATTAGAAAATTCAACATAATATAATTGTCAATTCTTCCCAGTTTGACTGATAGATTTAATGTAATTCTTTTCAAAATTTAAGCCAGTGTTTTAGTACATATAGACCAATATATTCTTAAATATTGTTGAAAGGCATAGTTAAAAATGATCTTGACAAAGAATGAAATGGTAGCAATTTCTCCTGACCCAAGACAAAATTGTATCATACAGCTATAGTAATCAAGGCAGTGTGGTGTTGAGAGAGATAGATACATAACAGCAATGCAACAGAATAGAAATTCTGGAAATAGAAACACAAAAATATGTTAAATAAGTTCTTGACACAGTTGCAAACTAATTTAACAGAAGGAGATAGCCTTTTCAATAAGTGTCACAAGAACAACTGGTCATCCATAAGCAAAAACAAAAAAACAAACAAACATTTATCTAGATCTTATTACATCTATGTAAAATTAATTCAGGAAGAATCACTGACTTAATATAAAATATAAAACTTTTCTTTAATTCTTTAGTATCTTTATTTATTTGATAGAGACAGTCAGAGATCCAAAGGGGAGAGGCTGATAGGAGAGGGAAAAAGACAGAGAGATACCTGCAGCCATGTATTACCAGTCACAAGGCTTTTCTACTGCAGGTGAGGACAAGGTGGGGCTCAAACCCTGGTTCTTGTTCATTGTAACATGCACACTTAACCTGGTGTGTCACCACCCAGCTCCTTTTTCCTCTTTTCTTTTTACTTGGTAGGACAGACAGAAATTGAGAGGGGAGGAGAAGATAAAGAAGTAGAGAAGAAGAGAGACACCTGCACCCCTGCTTCACCTCTTGTGAAGCTTCACTCCTGTAGGTGGGGACTGGGGACTTGAACCCAGGTCTTTGTGTATGCTAAGTTGTGTATTCAACTGGTTGTGCCATTGCCTGGTCCCAAAATATAAAAATTTAAAGAATAAAGCATAAAAAAATGTCATGCCCTAGAAGCAGAGTTCTTAGATTTGGTACCAAAGGCATGATCCATAAAAGGAAAAAACTGATAAGCTGAACTTTATCAAGTTGGAAACATTCCCTTTGCAAAGTACCTGTGATAAGAAAATGAAAAGATAAACTGGAAACAAATAAATATTTACAAACCACATATCCAAAGGTCTAGTATCTTTGAGAATATCCAAATAACTTGTGAAAACAAAAACCAAAAAGAACCTGCAAATTTCAATAGTGAAAGAAAAAAAAGGGATGGGGTGGACCCAGCAGTGACAATGTAGTGATTTACACAAACAGATTCTCCTACCTGAGGTACCAGAAATTCCCAGGTTCAGTCTTGGCATATCACTAAAAGCCAGAGCTGAGCAATGTTCAGGAAAAAAAAAAGTTTGAAAATGGGCAAAGAACATGGACATCCCAAAGATGAGACTATGTATATGGTGAATAAGTACATGAGAAGAGTCGGCATCATTAGTCCTCAGAGAAACACAAAGTAAAACCATAATGAACTAGCATTACAAACTTACCATAAGTGTTACCAAAAAGAAAAAAGTCTCAACACTAGATGCTTATGAGGATATAGAGAAATTGAATCATTCACATATTGCTAGTAGAGATGTGGAATAGAACAGTCTAGAAAACAGTTTGACAGTTTTCTATAAAACTTAGTGTGTACTAAGGATTCAGTAATTGTTCTCTTGGGTAATTAATCCAGAGAACTGAAAACTTATATTCATGCTAAAGCTTGTGCATAAATATTTACAGAAGTCTTGTGCATAAATATTTACAGAAGTGGGTCTGTAAGATAGCTCACTTGGATAATGAGCCTGCTTTGTCATACATGCAACTCATGCTCTAACCTGGGTCCCACTGCATTGGAGGAGTTTTCAGTGCTGTTTCACCTTTCCCTCTGTAGTTCTGTCTTTACTCTGTCTCAAAAAGATGACCTAGAGTGGGGAAGCTTAGCATCATCATCAACAACAACAACAAAAAGAAGAGGAGGAATGGAGATAGGAAGGGGAAGGGGAGGAGAAAGTAGGAGGAGGATGAGGAGGAGGAGGAGGAGGAGAAAGAGGGGAAAGAGGAGGAGAAATTGAAGGAAGAATATGGAGGAGAGAAAAGTTGATGAGGAAAAGTATCTCGGATGGGCAGAAGTGCAGCGGGTTAAGTGCAAGGACTGGTGTCACAGTTCGAGACTCTGGCTTGCCAACTGCAGGGGATCACTTCACAGGTGGTGAAGCAGGTCTGCAGGTGTCTATCTTTCTCTCTCCCTCTCTGTCTTTGCCTCCTCTCTGAATTTCTCTCTGTCCTATCCAACAACAACAGCAACAACAATAATAACAAGGGCAACAAAATGGAAAAAACAGCCTCCAGGATCAGTGGACTCGTAGTACAGGTACCCAGCCCTGGAGGGGAAAAAAATTGAAGAAAAAAAAAGAATAAAAAGAAGGAGAAGGAGGAGAAGGAGAAGGAGAAGAAGAAAAAGGAAGAGGGAGAAGGAGGAGGAGGAGGAAAGAAGTAGCCTTATTTGTAATAACAAAAAACTGGACTCAGCCTGCTTGTCCTCCAACAGTAAATAGGCAGATAAGCTGAAACACCCCTATTACTCAGAGATCAGCTGTTAATACCCCTGACAACTTGGATGAATCTCCAGGAAATTACATTAAGTGAAAAAAAGCCAGACCCTAGTGGTTGCATAATAAATGATTCCACTTATGTAATATTTTTTAAATGATCAAATTTTAGAATGGAGGATAAGGGGCCAGGTAGTGGTACACCTCTTTGAGCATACACATTACATGACTCTGTTTCAAACCCTCAGTGCCCACCAGCAGAGGGGAGCTTTATGAGCAGTGAAGCAGTGCTGTAGGTGTCTCTCTCCCCCACTCCCTTCCCTCTCAATTCCTCTCTGTTTCTATCCAAAATCAATTACTAAAAAGGAAAAAGGATAGGAAATGGGGAGTCGGGTGGTAGCACAGTGGGTTAAGTGCAGGTGGCACAAAGCACAAGGACAAGCATAAGGATTCTGGTTTGAGCCTTCCCGGCTCCCCACCTGCAGGGGAATCGCTTCATAAGAGGTGAAGCAGGTCTGCAGATGTCTATCTTTCTCTCCCCCTCTCTGTCTTCCCCTCCTCTCTCCATTTCTCTCTGTCCTATCCAATAATGACGGCAACAATGACTACAACAATAATAATTACAACAATAAAAATCAACAAGGGCAACAAAAGGGAAAATAAGTAAAGTAAATTTAAAAAAGAATAAGAAATGAATGACAAATGGCTGTCAGATAAACCTGTAGGCTGGGATTGGGGGGCAAAAAGGGAGGTGTTGCCTTTAAAGAGGCAACACAATGGAATGCAGCGGTGGTCTGCACACATAGTAAGGATCCGGGTTCTAGCCTCCACTCCCCGCTGATAGCAGGGAAGCTTCACTAGCAATGAAGCAGGTATGCAGATGTCTACTTTTTTTCTGTTTCTATTTTTTTTTTTATTGAGTAGAGACAGCCAGAAATCAAGAGGGTGGGAGAGATAAGGAGAGAGACAGAGAGACACCTGCAGCACTGCTTCACTGTTCGTGAAACTCTCCTTCTGCAGGTGGGGACCAGGGCTTGAACCTGGATCCTTGTGCATTGTAACATGTGCACTCAACCAGGTGTGTCACTTCCTGGCCCCTCAGATGTCTATCTTTCTTTCTCCCTCTTCTCCCCCTCCTCTGTCACTTTCTCTATCTTATCAAATAAGATAAGAAAAAAAGGCTGCTGGGAGTGGTGGATTTGTAGTGCCAGCACCGAGCCTCAGCAATAATCCTGGAGACAGAAAATAAAAAAAAAAAAAAAGGAGGCAACAAGAGCAGGATCCTGGTTGGCACAGGAAACTTGACATGTGATAAATCAGCATGCACAAGTGCTCCTCTCTCTGTCTCTTCCTCTCTATAGCTCTCTCAGTCTCTCGCTCTCTTATCTAAAAATAATAATAATGGCCATCAGGAGTTGTGGAATTATGGAGGTGCAGAGCCCCAGAAGCAACCTTGGTGGCAAAATCAAATGAAACAAAACACCACAGCATTGCTTCACCTCTCATAAAGCTGCCCTTCTTCATGATGCTTCTATGTGGTGGCTGGGGGCTTGAACTCTGGCCTTCATGCAAAGTAAAGTGTGCTCTGTACCAGGTAAAGTATCTCTCATCAATCCATGATAGGTGTCTTGGTTTCTGCAAGACATTCTCTCTCCCAACCCAGGACCGTTTTTTTCCCATCATACATCAGGATCTCAGCACTGTTCCCTCCTACTTCTTTCCCTCCTTCCCCAGTGCTTTTGTGCAATACATACACCATGATAGGTGTATCTTATTCCCTTGACTGATGGCATACAACTCAAGCAGTTTTAAACATTTCTGGTAATGATTTATTTATTCATTTACTTTGCCACAAGGGTTTTTGCTGGGATTTGATGCCTGCACTCCATCATTCCAGGCAGCCATTCTTTGTGGATTTTTTCTTCCTGTTTGATAGAGGATGAGAAACTGAGACAGAGAAGAGAGACATCTGCAGCACTGCTCCACCACTCGTGATCCCCCCACAGACGAGACTGGGGACTTGAACCTGGGTCTTCACATGTGTGCTTTACCATGTATGCCATAACTGACTTCCATAAATTTATTTTTGATATGTCATGTGAAATTCTGTATTTTTAGGTTTTACTTCTAATCATTTGGCTTTGTACTTCTCGATATGTTTTATCTTGAACATGGTTCAGAGCTTTTTAAATGCATCCATAAAAGGCATGATCAAAGAGAAAAGCCTCCTTATTTTCCATCTTCCTTGTCAGTGCTCAGTCATTTGCCAAAAATTATCCTTTGATGTTCTTAAATCTCCTGTTTATACTCCTGAAATTATTTAAAGACTAATAGTTGGAAGCTAATTAGAAGTAGCTTTGTAGCATAATGATTCACCAGCTCAGTTGTATCCCATGACCTGCAGTTGCTCTTAAAATATCAGATGCTAGGTTCTACCCTATGGTTGATAATAAGTATTTCATACTATTAACAACTCTAGCAGGTAGATTACTGTTATGTTGCACTGATGTGTGTGTGCTTAACCAGTGCCTGCATAACTTTACCACCCTGGGTCACTTTTTTTATTGAGAGAGAGAAACAGATAGATATAGAGAGGGGCAGAAGCATACCTGAGGCTCCAAAGTCCCATGTTCAATGTCCCACTGAACAGTGCTCTGGTAAAACACAAACACACACACACACACACACACCAACATATTGGAGCTTCCTCTGTTGCTATAGCCTCTCCTATTTGGTTATTTGGTGTCTATATTTAAACCTGGACTATGTGAATAGCAATGCAGGCATGTAGCCCAGTGAGCTATTTCTATGGACCTATTGTCCTACTCAAAAAGTGATTCATTTATTTATTTATTTTGCCCCCAGGTTATCACTGAGGCTTGGTGCTGACACTACGATTCCACTGGTTCCAGTAGCTATTTTTTTCCCTGCCTTCCCCCCCCTCATTCTTTTCTTCTTTTAAAAAATTTTTTATTTATAAAAAGGACACATTGACTAAACCATAGGATAAGAGGGGTACAACTTCACACAATTCCCACCACCAGAACTCCATATCCCATCCCCTCCCCTGATAGCTTTTTTTTTTTTTTTTTTAACCCTCTGCGAGTGTGGAACCAAGGTCATTGTGGGATGCAGAAGATGGAAGGTCTGGCTTTTGTAATTGCTTCCCTGTTGAACATAGGCATTGACAGGTCAATCCATACTCCCAGCCTGTCTCTCTCTTTCCCTAGTGGGGAAGGGCTCTGGGGAAGTGGAGCTCCAGGACATATGGGTGGGACTGTCTGTCCAGGGAAGTCTGGTCGGCATCATGCTAGCATCTGGAACCTGGTGGTTGAAAAGAGCGTTAACACACAAAGTCAAACAAATTGTTGCCCAATCATGGAACTAAAGACTGGAACAGTGCAGATGAAGAGTTGAAGGTGAGGGTCTCTGTTTTGTAGATAGTTAGTAGGCATATTTTAGTTATATTCGAAAGGGCCTGTGGCTATACTAGTTTTTTTTTTTTTGCCTGAGCCTGAAATCTGATATGCAGGTGGATCCTAATTATTGTCTGGGGAGGTGATGTCATGGCTGGCAGAAGGACCAGGGCAGATGGATCAGGGAAGAGAGTAGCTCCCTAATATGGGAAAGGTGTATAAATATTGTTGACTGTAAACCCCACCTATTTGATGTGATCTGGGGCCCATATTCAGCTTAGGAGCCTATGTGACCTCTGCATCCCTGTAGATCTGAGCTCACATTCTGTGGTCATAAGTAGGAATATTCCAAGCCCTTTTTTTTTTATCATTCTTGGGACATTACCACTTTTCCAGACAGAAAGATGATAGCAATGTCAAAACTTGATTGTGATATTATACTCCAACTTTGCAAAATTCCAACACTAGCAAGTGATCTCAGAGAAAATGAGGGAGTGGAGAGGGAAAGATGCCACAGCATCAAATCTTCCCCAGTGCGGGGGGGTATGGGCTTGAACTTCCACCTTGTTGGCCTATTTCTTTTACTTTCTAAATCAGAATCTTTGAGACTATCTCTTATTTTATCAAACAAAACTCCACAGTGCCAGTTTTGGGAACCTCTAGATATAAAACTATGTTAGGAATTGCTCATCAGTTATTCAGGAGGTGGTGCAGTGGCACAAGCACTGGACTCCCAAGCTTGAGGTCCTGAGTTCGATCCCTGGCAGCGTATGTACCAGAGTGATGTTTTTTTTCACCCTAGTGAATCACTAGCTTCTGGGAAATCCAGGATTTGAACCTGAAAACTCTGTCTATCTGTCTCCGAGTCCACAGGCAGAGCCACTAGTCCAGCCAGACATTGTGGATGTCTTTTCTCTCTCTCTCTCTCTCATCCTATCCCTCTCAGGTCCTGGAACATGGTGGCAGAGGAGAATCTAGTGGGGGTTGTACTGTTAGGTGGAAATATTCTACATGTACACATTATTATATTTTACTGTTGACTATAAATCATTAATCCCCCAATAAAGAAAAAAAAAGATGCTCATCAGCTGAAAGAGGTACTTATGTAGAGTCAGAAGCTAACAGTTTCCTGCTGACTTGGCTGTCCTGAAGGAGGTATCTTTTGAAGCTGTGTTTTGCATACATTTTTCTCCTTTGTAACTGCTTCTCAAGGTAAATGGATTTTTAAATTTATTTTTGATTTAACTATGGTTTACAAAACTATAAATGTTCTAGAAACAGAATTTTGGGCACCAGGTGGTGGTGTACCCACTTGAGCAAACATGTTGCCATGAACAAGAAGCCAGGTTCAAGTCTCTGGCCTCCATCTGCAGAAGTGAAGCTTCACAAGGGCAAAGTACTACAACTATCTATCTATCTTGTAGGTCTCCTGCATTGAGCATGGACGGTTGACCCCACCCCTCCCCCCTCCCCGCCAATCTGTCTGTCAGTCTCCCACTGGCACATCAGCAGTTGTGGGCTGGAGTACGTGGGGAATTCAGACTGGCCTATCAGTCTCACAACACTTCACCCCCCTCCCTCTGGTGGGTTTCGCCTTCTTTTAAGTTTCTATTTCCCTGTTCTGGCAACACCCTCTATACCTTCCCTTTGCCTTGCTCTCTCTTTCCTTATAAGGAGATAATTAGTCTCATTGGTTGGCTTGGCTAATTCCCCTGCATGGCTACCCCCTTATTTTTTTTTAAATTTATTTAATTAATTTTTTCCCTTTTGTTGCCCTTGTTGTTTTATTGTTGTAGTTATTATTGTTTTTGTCGTTCTTGGATGGGACAGAGAGAAATGGAGAAAGGAGGGGAAGACAGAGAGGGAGAGAGAAAGACAGACACCTGCAGACCTGCTTCACCGCCTGCAGACCTGCTTCACCGCCTGTGAAGCGACTCCCCTGCAGGTGGGGAGCCGGGGTTCGAACCGGGATCCTTATGCCGGTCCTTGTGCTTTGCGCCACCTGCGCTTAACCCGCTGCACTACAGCCCGACTCCCAGGGCTACCCCTTTTTAAACCTGTAACTGAAACAATAAAGTGCCCCGTCCACTGCCACGGTGCCCTAGATGTTCTATTGTTCAGTCTGCTGCCATGGTGCACTGGAGGACCGCTCAGCGAGCTCATCTCTGCTGTTGCTGGCCGGAGATTCCCCGCTCTCTGTCTCTGGTGGCCAACAGACTGGGTGATGATTTGGGAGCCAGGCTGGCCCATTCCTCTGAGGAACCCACCTCTCTCTCTCTCTCCCTTCCCTCTCAATGTCTTTATGTCTTATCAGAGAGAGAGAGAGAGATCACACTTCCTCAAAATACATCATCAGACTGTAGCTACCACCAGAATAACAATGTTCTTTCCACAAAGTCCTATGCCCACAGTCATCCTATGCCCTCTGATAATTCCAGTTCCTCAATTTGAGTTCAAAACTTTATTTGCATTTGACTTTTATCTTTGATTCACTTCTTTTTTTTTTTTTTTTTTTTATTTCCTCCAGGTTATTGCTGGGCTCGGTGCCTGCACCATGAATCCACCGCTCCTGGAGGCCATTTTTTCCCCTTTTTTGTTGCCCTAGTTGTTGCAGCCTCGTTGCCATTGTTGACGTTGCTTTGTTGTTGGATAGGACAGAGAGAAATGGAGAGAGGAGGGGAAGACAGAGAGAGAGGGGAGAGAAAGATAGACACCTGCAGACCTGCTTCACCGCCCGTGAAGCGACTCCCCTGCAGGTGGGGAGCCGGGGGCTCTAACCGGGACCCTTACACCGGTCCCTGCGCTTTGCGCCACGTGCGTTTAACCCATTGCGCCACCGCCCGACTCCCAATTCACTTCTTTTAAAATTTATTTCTTATGGATGAGATCATTTTATATAAGCCCCTTTAATATTTCTTTTTTTCTTTCTTTTTATTTTAGAACATTAAAAAAAATATTTATTTATCCAGTAACGACGACATCAACAACAACAATAATATCTACAACAACAATAAAAACAAGGGCAACAAAAAGGAAAACAAATAAATAATAAAATATTTACCCCCTTTTGTTGCCCTTGTTGTTTTATTGTTTTAGTTATTGTTGTCCTTATTATTGATATCTTTGTTGTTGGATAGGACAGAGAGAAATGGAGAGAGGAGGGGAAGACAGGGGGAGAGAAAGATAGACACCGCAGACCTGCTTCAACGCCTGTGAAGCAACTCCCCTGCAGGTGGGGAGTCCGGGGCTCAAACCAGATCCTTACACTGATCCTTGTGCTTTGTGCCACCTGCGCTTAACCCGCTGCGCTACCGCCCGACTCCTTCCCTTTAATAATTCTTGTGATGTCAGTTTGGCTATAAATTATTTGGACTTTTGTTTGATAATTTCGTTATCATTCCTTTGACCTGAGTGATAACCAATTTAGGTAGACTATTCTTGGGTGGAGGTCCTTTCCATTATAATCATTGAGTATTTCCTGCCAGTCTTTTCTTACCTTTAGTGTTCTGTTGAGAAAATAGCTGGTAGTATTATGGGGGTTCCATTATAAGTGACTGTTTGCTTTCCTCTCATTTCTCTTAACATTCTCTTGTCTTTGATCTTTGCCAATTGAATCATTATGTACTTTGGTGAACGAGTTTAGTAATGTTTTATTGGAACTTATAGAGCTTTCTGGACTTGAGGGTCTAACTTCCTCTTCAGCTTGGAAACATTCCCAGTTCACATTTTTTCAAATACAAATTCTCTTATCTTTCTGTTGTCCCTCTTGATGTTTCTCCATAACTCTCCTGCATTTTCTTCATTTCTTTTTAACCAGCTTTTCTCAAAAGTTTCTTCTACGTATATCTAACTCACCACAATTCTTGATTCTTGGCTGGTCTTTTTGCTGGATATATATATATGTGGACCTGAATTCAAGGATCTTGTGCTAGAACCTCCATGTCAACCAAAGTTCAGGGTTGCAGGTGGTCAACATTCTAAGTTTTCTTTTCTTTTCTTTTTTTTTTTTTTTTGGAACTCATCCATTTTTACTTTTATCACCCAAACCCCTCTGGTTAACCTCAGTTATGCTATCAAATCCAAGAATTTTTAAAGTTTTTTTTTCTGTTCATTTGATTTGTAAGGGCAGATTTTTCTTTTCCTTTTTTTTTTTTCTTCTCTTTTTTTTTTCATGTCACCTTCCATTTTTTTTATTAAATTTTTTATTTAAGAAAGGATTAATGAACAAAAACATAAGGTAGGAGGGGTACAACTCCACACAATTCCCACCACCCAATCTCCATACCCCCCCCCCCCATGGTAGCTTTCCCATTCTCTAGCCCTCTGGGAGCATGGACCCAGGGTCGTTGAGGGTTGCAGAAGGTAGAAGTTCTGGCTTCTGTAATTGCTTCCCCAACATTCTAAGTTTTCTTAGCAGGGATTTAGTTTGAGTAGTAGCAGCATTTGAACATTCTCTGGGACTTTGTGTTTGGCAGGGCACAGAGTCTAAAAAGGACTGAAGGGAATTTATTTTCAAGGTTTGTACCATGGAAACTAAATTCCAGTGTGTCTGAGTCTACTAAAGTACAGGGAAACCTGTTAGTGGTGTAGAGTTGCCACCATGGCTTACTCTCCTCCTCTTTAGAGGGTCTAAATTGCATTTTCTGTTGTTGCAGAGTTATAGGAAAAGGGTTGGGCTGTCAGAAATTCAGCACAACCTGGCCCACCATCACCAGGTCAAAGCTTCAAACCTTATCCATCTCTTGTGCTTGTGGTTTCTTGTCATGTGGGGGAAGATGTTTATCTTCTCAGGAAAGGGAATTTTTCTGTGTTTTGCTTTCCAGATGTTGAGCTTTTCATCTCTTGATGTAGCAAATTTGATTCTACTTGTGTTTTTGTTTTATATATTATTACTTTGTTATCAGTACTGGGAGGAGGGATAGACAAGCACATTTTATTCCACTACCTTGGCACCACCATAAGGTAAGTATTGTTTCCTTTTATAGATGAAGAATTAGGCTTGGAGAAGATAAACTTTCCCAGGTTGTTCCCTGTTAGTAAGCAGCAAAAATAGTATTTAAACTCTGAAGCCCAAGATCTTAATATTAATCTTAATTAATTAATCTTAATCTTAATATCTGCCTCTTCCATTAAAGATCCACCTGTCAATCTCAATTTACTGGTTACAGTACCTGCTGTGAGATATATCACCCAGAGGTGTTTACAATCTTCAGAACAGAAACAGAAACATGACTGGCTTTCAGAACTTCAGGGGAATGTGCAGTGATAGAACTTCAGCACTTAGATAAATCTGTAGGAAAGATATGTTTAGACTAGAAAGGTGCCTTCTATGATTATAGTATTTCTGTGGAAAGGTGTGGGGCTCTGTGCCTCAAAGCTGTCCTCTACAGAGGTTACACAGGCTCCTGCACTGAATGTGGGTCCCAGATCAAATTGATGGCATTTTCAGTTAATGATATTTATATACTTTCCTCATATTTACAAGCTACTCTTTTCCCTGATCCAGCTTTCTAACCTTTTTCCAACTATGACACCATCTCTCCAGACAATGCCTTTGGTCCATCTGCATGTTAGTTATTGGGCTCAGGCAAAAACTAGTAAAGTCATGGGCCCCTTGGAATATACCTAAAACAGACCTACTAGCTTTTTCCAAAATGGAAACCTCAAATCTCATCTGCTATCTTCTTGCCTGTAGGTTCCTGACTATTAAACAAATTGTTCTGATTAATATCTTAATTCTTTTTCAGCTATCTATCAAGTTGCAGATGCTACTATGACACCAACCTGTCTTCCCTGGGCAGATGACCTCACCAATATACCCTGAAATTCCACCTCTCCAAAGTCCTGCCTAACTAAGGAAAGGAACAGGCTGGGAATATGAATCAACCTGCCAACACTCATGTTCAGTGGAGAAGCAATTACAGAAGCCAGACCTTCTACCTTCTGCACCCCATAGTAACCCTGGGTCCATGCTCACAGAGGAATAAAGAATAAAAAGCTTTCAAGGGATGGAATGGGATACTGAACACTGGTAGTGGGAACTGTACCCCTCTTATCCTGTGGTCTTGTTGATATTTTTTATTTTATAAATAATTATTTTATTTTTATTTACAAAATGGAAACACTGACAAGTTCATAGGATAAAAAGGCTACAATTCTTCGCAATTCCCACCACCAGAACTCCATATCCCATCCCCTCCCCTGATAGCTTTCCTATTCTTTAATCTTCTGGGAGCATGGACCCAAGGTCATTATGGGGTGCAGAATGTGGAAGGTCTGGCTTCTGAAACTGCTTCCCTGCTGAACATGGGCATGACAGGTTGATCCATTCTCTCAGCCTGTCTCTTTCTTTCCCTAGTGGGGCAGAGCTCTGGGGAATCAGAGCTCCAGGACATACTGGTGAGGTCCTCTGCTCAGGGAAGTTCGGTTAGCATCATGGTAGCATCTGGAACCTGGTAGCTGAAAAAAGAATGCCTGCGGACCTAGGAAGGACCCGGCTCTTCCTAGGTCCGCAGGCATTCACTCTGGGGAGCAACAGTCACTGCTTGCAGCCAGATTCGTGCGCTAGCCTGACATGGCGCCAGTGAAAAGTTATAGATGAACCAGGCAGTGCTTAGCTGCATTTACCCTCACCAGCTGCTGTCAAGGAACAGGGAATTTCATTAGGGGCTCAAGGAAGGCTTACGTAGGAAGTGACCTAAGGTGGGAAGGATATGGAGCGAGAGAAAGAAGAAAAGAAAATGCATGGATGTGAGAAATAGATCTGTGCAGATCCAATCAAGAGACAGAAGCCACACAGTATGGAGGGTCCTCAAACAAGTCAAAACACAACTAGCTTATGGACAATCACAGGAGCAGAAAAGAAAGCTCGGGGACACTCCACAACAGGACAGCTGATAAGAGTGCAAGAAATGGACTCCGAAGTCAAGGAAGAAATCCCTGTGCATGAAGAGTTCATTTTATGTTGCGGAGTTGAAACCCAGGTTCTGAAATGTGGACCCTGGACTGATCTCTTGACTGTCAAGAGTGCCGATAGGCCTAAGCTGCTGATTTTCATTATTACTGGGAATCCAGGTTTTGCTGCTTTATATGTACCGTTTGCAAAGGCCTTGTTTTCTTCGATAGACAGACGCTTTCCGGTTTGGATTATCAGTCATGCTGGGCACACCATGGCCCCCAAAGACAAGGGGACTCTTACAACCTGTGATGATGCACATGCTGGAAACGTCAAGGACGTCTATGGACTCAGGGGTCAAGTGGAGCACAAGGTCGCCTTCCTGAGGACCCATGTGCCCAGAGAGATGAAGCTCGTGCTCATTGGCCATTCAGTGGGCTCCTACTTTTCACTTCAGGTTTTGAAGCAGGCGCCTGAGCTCCCTATCATCCACGCCTTCCTGCTCTTCCCAACAATCGAGCGCATGTCCGAGTCACCCAACGGCAGGATTGCCACTCCCCTTCTGTGCTGGTTCCGCTATGCTCTGTACGCGACCGGCTACTTACTGCTGAAACTCTGCCCTGCAAAAGTCAAGTCCTCTCTGCTTAGTGCGGCCCTTGGAAAGATGAACATGCCGAATGAGTTCTCGATCGTGAACATGCTGGAGCCATTCTGTCTTGCAAATGCAGCCTACCTCGGGAGCCAGGAAATGATGCAGGTGGTAGAGAGAGACAACGAAACCATCCGAAAACATTTGCCCAAGCTTACCTTTTACTATGGTACGATCGATGCTTGGTGTCCAACAGAGTACTATGAAGACATAAAGAAAGATTTCCCAGAAGGAGATATCCGGCTCTGTGAGAAGAACATACCTCATGCTTTTGTCCTCTACTCGTACCAGTATATAGCTGACATAGTAGCTGACTGGGTAAAGAATAATCTGTTCAAGATATAAAAACAGGCACCACTGGCTGGGATATGGATCGACCTGCCGACGCCCATGTTCAGCGGGGAAGCAATTACAGCAGCCAGACCTTCCACCTTCTGCATCCCACAATGACCCTGGGTCCATACTCCCAGAGGGATAAAGAATAGAAAAGCGTGGTCCGGGAGGTGGCGCAGTGGATAAAGCACTGGACTCTCAAGCAGGAGGTCCTGAGTTCAATCCCCGGCAGCACATGTACCAGAGTGATGTCTGGTTCTTTCCTCCTATCTTTCTCATTAATAAAAATTAATTAATTAAATATTTAAGGAAAAAAAAAAGAATGAACATATAAAGCCAAACAAATTGTTGACTAATCATGAAACTAAAGGCTGGAATAGTGCAGATCAAGATTTGGAGTCTCCATTTTGGAAATAGCTAGTAGGTCTATTTTAAGTATATTCCAAGGGGCCCATGACTTTATTAGTTTTGCCTAAGCCTGACATCTGATATGCAGGTGGACCCAAGTTATCGTCTGGGGAGATGATGTCATGGCTGGAAAAAGGGCTAGAAAGCTGGATCAGGAAAGAGAGTAGCTCCCAAATACGGACCAAGTGTATAAATATTGTGGACTGTAAACTCCATTGATTTGATCTGGGGCCCATATTCAGCACAGGAGCCTATGTAACCTCTGCATCTCCGTAGGTCCAAGCTCGCATTCTGTGGTCATGAATAGGAATGTTCCAGGTTGCATATTTCAGAACCCATCTTCCTCAGGTGGTAGGTAGAGTATGTTATCCAACTCCCCTTTGGAGGATGGAACAGTCTCTACCATTGTTGATCCACATTGTGGGTAGGGTCCTATAGGGACCCACAAAGGGATCATCCTTTACATTACTCCTGATGGAGATAACCAGTGACAGTGGAGAGAAGGATCTATTTGAGGTCTAGGCCCATCATGTCTGTGTGAGAATTTTTTAAAAAGTTAAATTTTTAAAAAGTTAAAAATAAACAGTCTAGGGCATCGGGTGGTAGCGCAGCAGGTTAATCGCAGGTAGTGCAAAGTGCAAGGACTGGTTGGAGCCCCTGGCTTCCCACCTGCAGGGGCGTCACCTCACAAGCAGTGAAGCAGATTCCAGGTGTTTATCTTTCTCTTCCCCTCTCTGTCTTCACCTCTTCTTTCTATTTCTCTCTGTCCTATCCAATAAAGATGACAACAATAACTACAACAATAAAACAACAGGGGCAATAAAGGGAGTAAATAAATATTTAATAAAAAAAAGACCCTCTGTAAAAAAAAATAAAGTAAAAAAAAAAAAACCTGTCCTTTTGTGAAATCAAGAGTAATAGTGCTTTGGTGGTATCTTAACTGACTTCACCTTTGTCTCTTTGGCTTCACCAGTCAATCCTAATTCTGCCTCTTCCTTCTTCTCATCTATTGTAAATCTTTGCCATGAGCCATACAATGTAGAAAGAGGTCTCTAAAAATGTGTTCTGGGTATGTATTGTTAATGTTTGCCCAATTTAAATAAACCACTGTTCACTGTATTGCATATAATGATGAAACTCATTAACAGTGCAATAGTTTCATGTTCCCTGCTCTAGAATATAGATTATGTTCGGTATTAAAAATTAAAATTGATCCATCACAATTTAGTGACTAAGTAGGAATATTAAAAAGAGCTATTATTTGGATCTGTGTAAAATCACCATGGGATTCATAAAATTAATTGGCAAATTTTGACACAGGATAAGGCCTGAGTTAAAAATAAAATCTCATGTGGGCCTAAGTACAGATTTGTGATGTCAGTTTAGTATAATAATTTACCGAATTAAACCTGAATTTTAGCTTGGTTGAGACATAACCCCACTCATCAGCCAGATCTCCTCACCATCACATGAGCCACTAATCTGAAGAGGGAGTGATCCAGATTGTTAAATCAGTCTCACAATTCAAGCACTGATTTTTGCTTTCAGCCCTTTATAATATCTCAGTCAATTTAAAAGCATTCTGGAACAGTGGAGTTTTTGTTGCTATTTGTTATTAAAATGTGTTTCTGAGGGCCAGGTGGTGGTTCACCTGGTTAAGTGCACACATTAGGGTACATAAGGTCCAGGTTCAAGCTCCTGGTCCCCACTTGCAGGGGAAAAGCTTCATGAGTGGTAAAACAGGACCTCAGGTGCCTCTTGGTCTCTTGCCCTATCTTCTCCTCCCATCTCAAGTTCTCTCTGTCTCTATCCAATAATTTTTGTTTGTTTGTTTCTACTTCACTGCATTGGAGTACTGAGTATGTCTTTACCTAACTAAAAAAAATTAATTAAGAATTGAATATTCAGTCTGGATAGATTTATACAAGTAAGTTTTTTACCTTGGGTTATTGCAAAAGTTATGATGCTTTTTAGCATAAAAAACAGAAAAATACATCATGAATTTTCCTACCACCCAATATTAATTCAGTACTATTGAAGTTCTACTTCAAGACTTAAGATTTTTCTCCCCATTTTTAGGCAAGTTATATTTTGATGACTCGTAAATTCTTGGTTATTTATCAGTCTTTTAAATCACACCATTTCTCTCAAGACATGATAAAACAAAAATATCAAGTCTTGAAAATAACTGAGATGGAAGAGTGCAGGTCTTGTGTGCCTAAAACTACTAATTGGATGCCCAGTGCCATGTGCATTGGAATGATGCTTTGGCCTCTCTTAAATTTTTTTTTTATTATTATCTTTATTTGCTTATTGGATGGAGACAGCCAGAAATTGAGAGGATGGGGGAGAGAGAGGGAGAGAGACAGAGAGACACCTGCAGCACTGCTTTACCATTCTTGAAGCTTTCCCCATGCAGGTAGGGGCCAGGAGCTCGAACCCAGGTCCTTGCACACTGTAACATGTACATTTAGTCAGGTGCACCACCACCCAGCCTGCCTCTCTCTCTCCTCCTCCCTCTCTCCTTTTCTATTCCATATGAAATAAAGTATCTTTTTTTTTTTTTTTTTTTCCTCCCTCCAGGGTTATTGCTGGGCTCGGTGCCTGCACCACGAATCCACCGCTCCTGGAGGCCTTTTTTCCCCCTTTTTGTTGCCCTAGTTGTTGCAGCCTCGTTGCAGTTATTATTGCCATTGTTGACGTTGCTTTGTTGTTGGATAGGACAGAGAGAAATGGAGAGAGGAGGGAAAGACAGAGAGAGAGGGGAGAGAAAGATAGACACCTGCAGACCTGCTTCACCGCCCGTGAAGCGACTCCCCTGCAGGTGGGGAGCCGGGGGCTCGAACTGGGATCCTTACGCCGGTCCCTGCGCTTTGCACCACATGCGCTTAACCCACTGCGCCACCGCCCGACTCCCATAAAGTATCTTCTTAAGACATACTATCTTTGAAAGTGCAAAAAGAAATCTTTTACCTTATTTACTAATCCAAAAGAGGAAAAATGAGAATTTTTGAACTGCACCTTTCCTTTTTTAAAAATAGTCTGTTTTGGTTGGGAGTATGGATTGACCTGCCAACACCCATGTCCAGTGGAGAAGCAATTACAGAAGCCAGAACTCCCACCTTCTGCACCCCATAAAGAATTTTGGCCCGTACTCTTAGGGAAATAAATGATAGGGGAATGTGACTAGAGGGCTCCCAAACCCAATTCCATCCGTACCCAAAGAGAGAGAGAGAGAAGAGAAGAAAAAGGAAAAAAGAAAGAAAGAAAGAAAGAAAGAAAGAAAGAAAGAAAGAAAAACATTAGGAAGTAGTAATAGGTGTAGACTTAGAAAGGAAGAGAAGCCGACTTCACCAATGTGTCCTGGAACCCCACCTCCGCAGAGCCCTGCCCCACTAAGGGAAAAATAGAAACAGGCTGGGGGTATTGGTCGATCTGCCAATGCCCATGTCCAGCAAAGAAACAATTACAGAAGCCACACCTTCCACCTTCTGCTCCCCCTAAAGATCTTTGGTCCATAATTCCAGAGGGATAAAGAATAGGCAAGCTTCTAATGGAGGGGATGGGATATGGAACTTTGCTGGTGGGAATTATACCCTTCTTATCCCACAATCTTGTCGATCAGTATTAAGTCACTAATAGAAAAAAAAAAAAAAGGAGGAAAAAGCAGGATTATAGGAAAAAATGGGCAAAAATACAGATAGATAGTTATAGGAATAATAGTCAACCTATATCTGTGACTTTGGGAGAACTACAGCAGTTTCAATGGAGAGAATGGGGACACAGATCTCTGGTGGTAGAAATGGTGTGTAGTTGGAACCCTGTTATCAGGTAATTTTGTAAAACAATGTTTAATCACTAATAAAACTTTAAAAATTAAGTCTGCTTTATTTTTTTTAAAATTTTTTATTTATTTATGAAAAAGATAGGAGGAGAGAGAGAGAGAAAGAACCAGACATCACTCTGATACATGTGCTGCCGAGGATCGAACTCGAGACCTCAAGCTTGAGATTCCAATGCCCCATCCACTGTGCCACCTCCCAGACCATAAGTCTGCTTTATTTTACAATTATATAGTAATAGAAACTCATGTTAGAATATTTGAGAAATAGATAAAACAGAAAAAATTGCTATATAAGAGTCCACTTGCCCAAGACAATCTCATTTGAAGCTTTGCATTTATTATAGTGTTTTTTTCCTTCTGCATATTATTTTCACTGAACTATATTCACAATGGGTATCCAATTTTGCCTCCAGGTTTGTGAATTCAATATTATAAAATGAACTCATCTATTCTATAAAAGTAAAATTTTGAATAAGTGTCATTTTCTTGAATAAATACACAATAATTTGCATAAACCTTAGAAAATTGTTGTGCAGTCTAGTTTTCATAAATAGTAAATTATGCTTCAATTAATACCTTTGCATAGAAATTTTCACTATGAATGTGAGATCTAATTTAGAGTCCTTTTCCAGAAGTATAACTGCTTTGAAAATAGGTGTCAGTTGGTTGAGTACACGTTACCATATACAAGGACCCAGGTTCAAGCCCCTGGTCCCCAACCTGCAGGGGAGAGGTGCTTCATGAACAGTGAAGCAGTGCTACAGGTCTCTCTCTTTCCTTATCTCCTCCATCTCTCCCAGTTTCTTTCTGTCCTATCAACAAATAAATAAGTAAATATTAAAAAAAAAAGAAAACGAGTTTCAATATCCTCATATATATTGCTAAACGACTATCTAAAAGGATTATGTTTACCTAATCCTATTGGTGTTAAGTTGCTAATTCATTATATCTTCAAAAACATTTAAAATAAAAATTTTTATATTAACTTTCCCTTTTGTTGCCCTTGTCTTTTTTTGTTGTTGTAGTTATTATTGTTGTTATTGATAACGTCTTTGTTGGATAGGACAGAGAAATGGAGGGAGGAGGGGAAGACAGAGGGGTAGAGAAAGATAGACACCTGCAGACCTGCATCACCACCTGTGAAGTGACATCCCTGCGGGTGGGGAGTTGGGGGCTCAAAACGGGATCCTTAGGCCAGTCCTTGTGCTTCATGCCATGTGTGCTCAACCCGATGTGCTACCGCCTGACTACCTCATTACACGTTTTTAGATCTTCGCAAACCACATTCTTTCTTTCTTTCCTTCTTCCTTCCTTCCTTCCTTCCTTCCTTCCTTCCTTCCTTCCTTCCTTCTTTCCTTTCTTCTTTCCTTTCTTTTTAAGAAATAATGAAAAAAAAATGATAGCTTTATATTTTAAAATATTATTTTCAGTTATAAAAATTTTACTAACAAACTACTTTAACTTCCACCTAAGTAACTTGAAATCATTTTATGTCTTGAACTATTTGTTAGTTTCATAATCCTAAGAAAATTAACTCTGCAAACCCAGTTTAAGTATAAGGTAGCAATGATAATCACATTTTTTAGGGTTATTATGAGGATTAGATAATACTTAAAAAGTTCCTAGAATGCAGAAAATTCTCAATAGATGATACTTATAATTAACATTTAAAAAAAGACTTTATTTGTTAATGAGAAAGATAGAAGGAGGAAGAGAAAGAACCAGACATCACTCTGGTACATGTGCTGCCAGTGATTGAACTCAGAACCTTGTTCTTAAGAGTTTAGTACTTTATCCACTGCACCACCTCCAGGACCACTGTGCTACCTCCTGGACCACATTAATATCGGTTATGCCAAAACTAACTATTTGATAATTAATGGAATCTTCTTAATCTTTTTGTAGTACAACAAATGTTTGCTCTTTTAGCCATTTTTCAAGAATACAGTTTAGAGCTGTGTTAAGACAACATCTTCATTTCCAAAACCTGTTAATAATTTATAGCACAGTTCTGTTCCTATGAGGCAACATCTTCATATTTTCCCCAACCTCACCCCTAGTAACCTTCATGCCACTTAATATATCTATGAACTTTTCTTTTCTAGATATGTCATGCAAATAGAATCATGCAAGCTTTGTCTTTTCTGTATCTAACTTGTTAATTTTGTTAAGCATGATGGATTCAGGGCTCACAACTTGTTTCATTTTTAAAAACCCAACTACTATTCTTCACTGTATAGCTATTTTGTTTATTAAAATGAACACTTGAGTTGCTTCTACATTTTGGTTATCACGAGTATTGTTATGGACACAGATATACACGTGCTTATTGAACTTTTTTTTTTTTTTTGCCTCCAGGGTTATTGCTGAGACTCAGTGCCACTGCTACTGTGGCTACATATATATATGATGGAGAGAAATTGAGAGGGGAGGGGAAGATTGAGAAGGAGAGAGAAAGACACCTGCTGATCTGCTTCACCGCTTGTGAGGCGACCCCCCTGCAGGTGGGGAGCTAGGGGCTGGAACTGGAACCGTTGAGCTGGTCCTTTCGCTTTTTACTAAATGAGCTTAACCCAGTGCGCCACGGCTGGGCCTCCCTATATTGAACTTCTACTTTTGATTATTTTGGGCTTACACTTAGAGATTGAATTAATAGATTGGGTGGAGATTTTAGATTTGACTGAGAAACTTTCAGAGACTGTTTTTAACACTGACTGTACTATTTTACATTTCCACCAGTAATATACAAGAGTTCTAGTTTTTCTACATCTATCTTCCTAACACCTGCTGTTTTTCTTTTTAAAATTATGGCTAATATAGTAGGTGTAAAATTATACTTGGTGAGGTTTTGACTTACACTTGCCTAATAACAGGTGATGTTGAACATCTTTTCATCTGCCTGTTGACCCATTATATATCTTTTCTGCAGAAATATCTACTTAAGTGATTTGACTATTTAAAAACTGGGTTGTTGGGAGTCGGGGCGGTAGCGCAGTGGGTTAAGCGCACGTGGCATAAAGCACAAGGACAGGAGTAAGGATCCAGGTTTAAGCCCCTGGCTCCCGACCTGTAGGGGAATCGCTTCACAAACGGTGAAGCAGGTCTGCAGGTCTCCTCTCTGTCTTCCCCTCCTCTCTCCATTTGTCCCTGTCCTACCCAACAACAACAACATCAGTAACTACAACAATAAGACAACAAGGGCAACAAAAGGAATAAACAAACAAATAAATAAATATTTAAAAAAACATGGGTTGTCTTTGGTTTTTTTGTTGTAGTTTTTTTTCAGATGTGCTCTGGATATTAAGCTCTTACCATATATATGATCTGCAAATATTTTCTTTCATTCTGTGGGTTGTCTTTTCATTCTCTTGTTAGTGGTGTGTGTGTGTGTGTGTGTATGCACAAAAACTATAATTGTAAAAAGTTAAATTTTTTTTTGATTTTGCAATCTTTGCATTTTTGTCATGCTTAGGAAAATTTTTTTCAAATGTAAGATCATGAAGATTTTTAAAAATATTTATTTATTTTCCCTTTTGT
This sequence comes from Erinaceus europaeus, assembly GCF_950295315.1. Taxonomy (NCBI): domain Eukaryota; kingdom Metazoa; phylum Chordata; class Mammalia; order Eulipotyphla; family Erinaceidae; genus Erinaceus; species Erinaceus europaeus. Next base: position 75,171,487 of record NC_080163.1, read on the forward strand.
TGCCCTTGTTTTATTGTTGTAGTTATTATTGTTGTTACTGATGTCATTGTTGTTGGATAGGACAGAGAGAAATGGAGAGAGGAAGGAGAAGACAGAGAGGGGGAGAGAAAGATAGACACCCGCAGACGTGCTTCACCACTTGTGAAGTGACTCCCCTGCAGGTGGGGAGCCAGGATCCTTATGCCAGTCCTTGCGCTTTGCGCCACCTGTGCTTAACTTGCTGCGCTACCGCCGGACTCCCTCTTTTTAAATTTTTTAATTAATTAAATTTTTTTAAAGAAAGGATAAATTAACAACTCCATAGGGTAGGAGGGGTACAACTCCACACAATTCCCACCACCCAATCTCCATATCCCACCCCCTCCCCTGATAGCTTTCCCATTCTCTATCCCTCTGGGAGCATGGACCCAGGGTTGTTGTGGGTTGCAGAAGGTGGAAGGTCTGGCTTCTGTAATTGCTTCCCCGCTGAACATGGACGTTGACTGGTCGGTCCATACTTCCAGCCTGCCTCTCTCTTTCCCTAGTAGGGTGAGTCTCTGGGGAAGCGGAGCTCCAGGACATATTGGTGGGGTCTTCAGTCCAGGAAAGCCTGGCCGGCATCCTGATGGCATCTGAAACCTGGTGACCGAAAAGAGAGTTAACATACAAAGCCAAACAAATTGTTGAGTAATCATGGACCCAAAGGTTGGAATAGTGGAGAGGAAGTGTTAGGGGGGTACTCACTGCAAACTCTAGTGTACTTCTGCTTTCAGGTATATATTTTGCAGTAGTTTATGGATACGTGTGAACATATGCTCTCTCTCACAGAAACTGGAGTATATCTAGTTTTTGGGACTTTGTTAGAAAGTGAACCACCTGGGATGGAATTAGAGAATACTATGAGAGGAAAGGTCTCAACCGAGTAATGAAGCTGAAGGGTTGTCATTCCACACGTGAAGTCTCTGGACACAGTCTGAGCTGAAGCATGGGCACCAAAGTAAAAACCCTGTGGTGAGGGGTAGACATGCAGCTTCCTGGGCCAGTGGGGGGTGGGAGTGGGTGGGAGGGATGGGTCACAGTCTTTTGGTGGTGGGAATGGTGTTTATGTACACTCCTAGTAAAGTGTACTCATATAAATCACTAGTTAATTAATATGAGAGAGGGAAAATTAATTGTATGTCTTGAAGTTTTTGAAACACAGACTGAGTCTTTTTAATATATAGGCTGTGTATTTGATATGCGGACTCTCTCAAAAGCCTAGACCAAGTAGATCAGAAGCAACCGGTGGCACAGCTATATACAAGATACTAGGTACTATACAGCAAACCCTAACAAAAGGACTTTTCAAAGTTAACCCAATTACCAAATAATGTGATGATAACATTAACTATCGATTGTCTTTTTGAACCCTAAGACAGCAGGAACCTCACATCTCCACTATAGAGCCTCTACTTCCCCCAGTCCTGGAACCTTTGGATAGGGCCCACTTTCCTGTATGCCTCTCCCAATTTATATCAAATAATATTGCATCTGCCGATCGCAACCTAATCAACACAACGATTGCCACCTCAACATGCTTCTTTTTTTTTATTTTTTAAGGTTCCATCTTCTCTTCCTTTCCAAGTCAGATATACACACCTATTATTACATCCAAATGTCCCTTCTCTTTTTCTCCTCTCTCTCCGGTTCCTGATGGAGCTGGAGTTCAGAGCCTACTGGTCATCTTCCCCATATCATTTCTCCACCATTCAGGGGTATGAATCAAAATTATTTTTGGGGTAGAGAAGGTAGGTCTGGCTTCTGCAATTGTTTCTCTGCTGGAGATGGGCATCAGCAGGTGGATCCATACCCCTAGTCTGTTTCTGTCTTTCCTTAGTTTGGTAGGGCTCTGAAGCGGTGAGGTTCCAAGACATTTTGGTGAGGTCATCTGCCCAGGAAAGCCAGGATGGAATCATGATAGCATCTGAAACTTGGTGGCTGAAAGGCAGCAAGATACAAAGTGGGACAAAACGATTAATGAACTGGAAACAAAAAGCAGGAGTAGAGCAGATAAGAATAGGAATCTTAGGGTGGAAAGAAGTTAGGAAGCCCATTCTAGGCATGCTTCTAGGTCCCCATGACTATGGTAGTTTTTGCTTGAGTTTGATAGCTAACATGGAGTTGGACAAAAATATTGTCTGAGAAGACAGTGTCAGAATTGAAAAAAGACCTAGAAGGGCAGAGAGTAGCTCCCATTCTTGAAAAAAATCTATGAGTAAAATTAACTGTTTACCTCATCCAGGATATATATATATATATATATATATATATATATATATATATATATATTTAACAGCAGAGCCTATGTAACCTGAGTCCCTATTGGTCTGAGCTCACAGTTCATGGCCACAGCTGGGAACAGTGTAAGCTGCACTCATTTCAGGACAAGTCTTCCTTAAGTGGCAGGGCAGGATACTCCCTTCCAAGATTGGGTCAGTCCCTACCATTGTTCCTTTATGGTGAGGGCAAGGTCATGGGAAGGCCCACAAGAGGGCATATGATGGGGGCCCTAGGGAGTCGGGCTGTAGCGCAGCGGGTTAAGCGCAGGTGGCGCAAAGCACAAGGACCGGCATAAGGATCCTGGTTCGAACCCCGGCTCCCTACCTGCAGGGGAGTCGCTTCACAGGCGGTGAAGCAGGTCTGCAGGTGTCTATCTTTCCTCCTCTCTGTCTTCCCCTCCTCTCTCCATTTCTCTCTGTCCTATCCAACAATGACAACAACAATAATAACTACAACAATAAAACAACAAGGGCAACAAAAGGGAATAAATAAATAAAATAAATATTAAAAAAAATGATGGGGGCCCTATTCAGAGAGTCCTGAGATTCCCAAACAGACATGATGGGCCTAGACCTCGAATAAATCCCTATCTCCATTGTTACTGGCCATCTCTATCAGGAACAACAAAATAGACCCCTTTGTGGGCCCCCATAGGACCTTGACTCCAACTTGGATCAACAATGGTAGAGAATACTCCATTCTCCAAAGGGAGGATGGACAACATACTCTATGCTACACCTGAGGAAGATGGGTCCTGATATTGGGGCAGCTTGGAACATTCCTACTTATGACCACAGAATGTGAGCTCAGATCTACAGGGATATAGAGGTCACATAGGCTCCTAAGCTGAATATGAGCTCCAGATCACATCAAATCAACGGGGTTGGTTTACAGTCAACAATATTTATACACCTTTCCCATATTAGGGAGCTACTTTGTTCCCTAATCCAGCTTTGTGGTCCCTCTGCCTCCATGACATCATCTCCCCAGACAATTCTTCTTCTAGCGTTTGCCCTTCTTCCGTAGCCAGACAATAATTAGGATCCACCTGTATATCAGATTTCAGGCTTAGGAAAAAACAAACAAACAACAACAACAACAACAAACCCCCCCAAACTAGTATTGCTAGAGGCCCTTTGTAATATAACTAAAATATGCCTACTAGCTATCTACAAAATGGAGACCCTCCCCCCCAAATCTTCATCTGCACTATTCCAGTCTTTGGGTCCATGATTGGTCAACAATTTGTTTGGCTTTATATGTTAACTCTCTTTTTTGCCACCATGTTCCAGATGCTAGCATGATGCCAACCAGACTCCCCTGAACAGAGGACCCCAACAATGTGTCTTGGAGCTCCATTTCCCCAGAGCCCTTCCCCACTAGGGAAAGAGAGAGGCAGGCTGGGATTATAGATTGACTGGTCAATGCCCATGTTCAGCGGGGAAGCAATTACAGAAGCCAGACCTTCCACTTTCTGCATCCCACAATGACCTTGGGTCCATACTCCCAGAGGGTTAAAGAACAGGAAAGCTATCAAGGGAGGGGATGGAATACGGAGTTCTGGTGGAGGGAATTGTGTGGAGCTGTACCCCTCTTATTCTATGGTTTTGTCAGTGTTTCATATATATGATGATGTTCCTGATGGAAGTGACCATTGATGGTGGAAAGAGGGGTAGTGTAATATTGACCAGATGATGGGGTAGTGTGATATTGACCAAAAAGTCCATTATTAAGTGAGCAAGTCTCTTGCCCTTATCCAACTTTTGTAATCCTCTCTTTACCTGGCGATCTCAGAAAGTTTGGCATTCTAATCACTATGCCACCTCCTTGGATCACTAATTTTCTGTTTGTTTTCTTTTTTCTACTTCCACCAGGGTTATTCCAAGAGTAAGAAAAGCTGAGACAAACTTTTTACAAAAGGAAACATTGGAATTTGAGGGTAAAAAGGCTTCCACAGTCTCATGATAGTTGCAGATAACTTTCCCACCTTAATTTCTCTCTCTCTCTCTCTGTCTCTCTTTTTCTTTCTTTCTCTCTTGCTGGGGCTTCATGTCTATACTATTGCACCACTTCCAGCAGTCTATTTTTTTTATTGCCACCAGGGTTATTGCTGGGGCACAGTCCTGGCATGACAAATCTACTGCTCCTGGAGGTAATTATTTTAATTTTTGGATAGAGACAGAAAGAACTTGAGAAGGAATGGGAGGTAGGGAGAGAGACACCTGCAGTACTACTTCCCTGTTTGTGAAGTCCCTGCCTACCCCCACACAGGTGGAGATGAGGGGCTCGAACCTGGGTGCTTGCAAATATGGACTCTCTCTTGTCTTTTTGTTTCTGGTTAGAGGGTGAGAGAATGAGGCATACTGCAGCACTACCCAACAGCCCACACAACAGTGTGTCTTACTGTAGTTTTATTATCTCTCTAGGTAGACTGTGAGTACCTGTGGGCCAGGGATTTGACTACCATGTAACTATAATTCTCAGTGTCCAGTCTTATTCCCAAGACTTGATAAAGTGCACAGTAACTTAGTGAAGTGGTCTGGGAGGTGGCACAGTGGATAAAGCATTGGATTCTCAACCATGAGGTCCTGAGTTCAATCCCCAGCAGCACATGTACCAGAGTGATGATGTCTTGTTCTTTCTCTCTTATGAATAAATAAATTCTTAAAAAAAAAACAACTTACTGGGCAGGGGTAGATAGTACAATGGTTATGCAAACAGAGTCTCATGCCTGAGGCTCCAAAGGCCCAGGTTCAATCCCCTGCACCACCATAAGCCAGAGCTGAGCAGTGCTCTGGTAAAACAAACAAACAAACAAACAAAAAACAAAAAAAAACTTACTGTCCAAACCAAGAGACCCCTCACAGAATGGGAGAAGATCTTTACATGCCTTACATCAGACAAGAGGCTAACAACCAGAATATATAAATATAAAGAACTTGCAAACCTCAACAACAAGAAAACAAATAACCCCATCTAAAAATGGGGGTAGTACATGGACAGAATATTCACCATAGAAGAGATCCAAAAGGCCCAGAAACACATGAAAAAATGTTCCAACTCTCTGATTGTCAGAGAAATGCAAATAAAGACAACAATGAGATATTGCTTCACTCCTGTGAGAATGTCATACATCAGAAAAGGTAACAGCAGCAAATGCTGGAAAGGTAACAGCAGCAAATGCTGGGGTCAAAGGAACCCTTCTGCACTGCTGGAGGTGCTGGTGGTCAATTGGTCCAACCTCTGTAGAGAACAGACTGGAGAACTCTCAGAAGGCTAGAAATGGACCTACCTTATGATCCTGCAATTCCTCTCCTGGGAATATATCTTAAGGAACCCAACACACCCATCTGAAAAGATCTGTGTGCATATATGTTCTTGGCAGCACAATTTGTAATAGCCAAAACCTGGAAGCAACCCAGGTGTCCAACAATATATGAGTGGCTGAGCAAGTTGTGGTATATATACAATGGAATACTACTCAGCTATAAAAAATGGTGATATCACCGTTTTCAGCTGATCTTGGATGGACCTTGAAAAATTCATATTAAGTGAAATAAGTCAGAAACAGAAGGATGAATATGGGATGATCTCACTGTAAGGCAGAAGTTGAAAAACAAGATCAGAAAAGAAAACACAAGTAGAACCTGAACTGGAATTGGTGTACTGCAGCAAAGAAAAGGACTCTGGGGTGGCTGGGTGGGTGGGGAGAATACAGATCCAAGAAGGATGACAGAGGACGTAGTGGGGGTTGTATTGTTATATGGAAAACTGGAAAATGTTATGCATGTACAAACTATTGTATTTACTGTCCAATGTAAAACATTAATTCCCCAATAAAGAAATTTAAAAAACTTACTGAAAGAAGTAATAAACAATTTGGCTTTTCTTTTTTTGTCTGTAGTAGTTATGGGAGGAAGTTGTAATTCCCTGATGTTCGGAAATGCAACAGAGACTGCCTTTTATGGCTTAGAGCTAAGGAAGGCTATTAAGATGTTGTCCTCTTTGCCAATTTGCTTGGCAAAGCGAAGTCTTTAAAAAAATTTTTTTTTATTTGAGAACACAGTGATTAGCTCTAACTTGACCAAGAAAAGGAAAATTTTGCATATTCATAGAAACTGGCAAAATCCCACAAGGGTGAGATGTTTTTATTTATTTGTTCAGCTGATAATTTATTATATTTGCTTGCCAAGGATTATATACATTCTTATCACAAGGATAACAGCTGCAAACTTCCACATCTTACTTCTCATAGGTAAATCTGGGGACAAGGCTGTGGAATCGACAGGTCATAGACACAAGGGTGTAGGTCAAGACTATGATGATCAGATTTTTTCTAGGATGTGTTAGGCAGGGTCTACCTGCAGGGAAACACAGTGATTTTCAAGATAGATCAAGCATGTACACCTAGGTCTGGTTTTCAGAGAAACTGTTGCATCAAAAATGCAAAATGCAAATGCAACTTGAGGAGAAAGGCAGAAACTACTAAATGGTGAAGGACATGGAAAACAAATCACTGTAATTGGGGCGTGAGGTGGTTGCTTGGCAAAATGAAGAGAATAGTGTGAGGAAAATGGCATGGGGAGGATGAAGTCATGGGTTTACTAAAACAAGCCACTGAATTGTAGGTATTCAGGGACCTCCTTTCATTTACACCCAGCCAACAGAGGCAGTTCTACCAGCGCGCTAGGACAGATCCTGAAGAGGAAAGTCTGATATACTGCTGTCATTGAGAGGCTTGTAATTTATTTCTTTTCAGATGGTCAAAATACTAACTAATTTTAAAGATGTATTTATTTTAATTTTAGGGTTTTTTTTATTTTTATTTATGAAATAATGGAAACACTAACAAGACCACACGATAAGAGGGGTACAGTTCCACACAATTCCCACCACTGGAACTCCATAGCCCATTCCCTCCCCAGATAGCTTTCATATTCTCTTTTTTTTATATTTATTTATTTTATTTATTCCCTTTTGTTGCCCTTGGGTTTTTTAATTGTTGTAGTTATTGTTGTTACTGATGTCCTCGTTGTTGGATAGGGCAGAGAAATGGAGAGAGGAGGCGGAAGACAGAGAGGGGGACAGAAAGACAGACCTGCTTCTCTGCCTGTGAAGCGACTTCCCTTCAGGTGGGGAGTGGGGGGGGGGCTCCAACCGGGATCCTTATGCTGGTCCTTGCCTTTGAGCGCTTAACCCGCTGCGCTACCGCCTGACTCCCAGCTTTCCTATTCTTTTTTTTTAAATTTTTATTTTATTTTATTTATTCCCTTTTGTTGCCCCTGTTGTTTTATAGTTGTAGTTATTATTGATGTCGTCGTTGTGGGATAGAACAGAGAGAAATGGAGAGAGGAGGGGAAGACAGAGAGGGGGAGAGAAAGACACCTGCAGACCTGCTTCACCGCCTGTGAAGCGACTCCGCTGCAGGTGGGGAGCCGGGGCTCGAACCGGGATCCTAACACCGGTCCTTGAGCTTAGCGCCACCTGCGCTTAACCCGCTGCGCTACAGCCCGACTCCCCCAGCTTTCCTTTTCTTTAACACTCTGGGAGTGTGGATCCAGGGACATTATGGAGTGCAGAAGGTGGAAGGTCTGACTTCTGTAATTGCTTCCCCGCTGGACATGGGCATTGACAGGTTGATCCATATTCCCAGCCTGTCTCTCTTTCCCTAGTGGGGCAGGGGCCTGGGGAGGTGGGCATCCAGGGTTCTAGCTGGGACTCGGTGCCTGCAGTGTGAATTCACTGCTCTTGCGGCTATATTTTTCCTTTTGTTGCTCTTGTTTATCATTGTTGTTGTTATCATTGCTGCTGTTGTTGGATCAGACAGAGACAAATCGAGAGAGGAGGGGAAGACAGAGGGGGAGTGAAAGACAGGGGCAGAACTACTTCACCGCCTGTGAAGAGAACCCCCTGCAGGTGGGGAGCTGGGGGTTAGAACCCGGATCCTAATGCTGGTACTTGTACTTGGCGAAATGTGCACTTAACCCGCCACCGTCCAGCCCCCTATTTAATTTTTTTTTTAAAGTTGTGGTATATGTATACAATGGAATACTACTCACTTACAGGAAATGATGAATATTTCTCTCTTGTTACAAATTAGATGGGACTTGAAAATCACATTAAGTGAAGCAAGTTAGAAGGACGATGAATACTGGGTGATCTCATTCATAGGTGGAACTTAAAAAAAAGAAAGGGGAAAATGCAAGATAAAATTTAGTTAGATATAGTCTACTGCAGCAGATCCAAGGACTCTAAAGGAGGAAAATGGCGGGGTGTGTGTGTGTGTGTGTGTGTGTGTGTGTGTGTGTCTTATGGTACCCTGTGGTGTACGAAGAAATAAATTGGTGGAGGGAGTGAGGTGCTGATACCCATTATAGGGAGATGTGAAATTGTACAGCTGTTACAATAGTCTCATAAATCAACATTTCCCTAATAAAGTGATCTACTAGAAACAGTGTCTGTACTGCTAAAATCAGTGCTTTATAAAAAAGCTTCCTTTCAATGAAGAGACAAATAGCACCACTCAATTATTATGTGTAGTATAGGAGATAGAACCAAGGGTCTCACGTATGAAAGTCATCCCCAGGCCTCCCTAAATAGTGCAAAATAGTGTTTTAGTAGGTGCTTTTACAAGTTGAATTCCCCCTCTCAGATATTAATCTCACAGCATTAGGTGTATCCACACTAGACTAAGTCTCTGCAATACTACACTTTCTTCCTCTTTGCACCCCTTAAAATTCTCTGCACTACTCCTCCATTCTCCTCCTCCTCCTTCCTCTTCTTTCTTTTGGGGGAAATTTTGCTACTATCATCCTTCCAGACAGCACAGAGTAGTCATGTTAAATTCAGTTCCATTTAAATCATCATACAAGCTAGAGGGGAGAAAGACTATATACTTATAAGAAAGTCTATATACTTATAAGAGGAAGGAGGAAAAAAAAACCCAAGGTAGATAGAATTATGAGACAAAAGCAACCTAGAGAACTAGAAGATTGATGAGGTCACAGACTATCACCATGGAGAGAAATGAGTGGAACAACAATAAAAAAAAAATTCCACTGTAGTGAATTACAATTGGAGATAGTGGCAGCCTCCAGAAGATGTCAGTTATTTTAGGAAGGTGCTTGAGTGTCTTTGTGCCTTCTGAGCCCCAGGGGAAACTTGAATGTCAACAGCACTAAGCAAGTTAAATTCATTTGGAGATTCTCCCACATTAAAAACAGTTCTAAGCGGGACTGGTTAATGGCTTACCTGGTTGAGCTCACATGTTACAATGCTCAAGGACTGGTGTTCGAGCTCCCTGTCCCCACCTGCAGGGGGAAAGCTTCACAAGTGATGAAGTAGTGCTGCAGGTGTTTCTCTGTCTCTCTCTCTCTCTCTCTCCCTCTCTATCATCTCTCCCCCTTGATTTCTGGCTGTCTCTATACAATAATTAAATTTAAAAACTTTAAAAAAATAGTTCAAAGCATTCAGAATGATTTTGTAACTTGGAAGCTCTGCTTAATGTAAACCATGAAAAAAGAAGAGCTGAGAGATTTAATTCAGCAATTAAAACTTCCAACAATGGAAAATGATAACATACTTAGTTTGTAAGCCTTGTATTTTTAATATACCCAAACAACAAATTTACACCCATATTGCATTTATAGTGACATAAGTTATATAGTGAATGATATATTTATGCCTGCATAAATATTTCAATAGTAAACCTGAACCCATAAGACACAATATGCTTTGGTTTTTGCTAAACTAATCTTTTTACATATTTAGACTTTTTTTTGAGGTTCTGTCTTATTTATCATCAGCTAACTTTTCCCTTTTTCTTTTTCTTTTGGAAAATTCCCTAAAAAGTCCAGTTGACTGTTTAAAAGCACTTTTAAAATAATGAAAATGTTTTCCCCTTTTATTAAAGGGAAAAAAGTGTATTTTTACACTCATAAAAAAAGATTTTGTGGGAGTCGGGCAGTAGCACAGCGGGTTAAGCGCATGTGGCACAAAGTGCAAGGACCGGAGTAAGGATCCCGGTTTGAGCCCCTGGCTCCCCACCTGCAGGGGAGTTTCTTCACAGGCGGTAAAGCAGGTCTGCAGGTGTCTGTCTTTCTCTCCCCCTCACTGCCTTCCCCTCCTTTCTCCATTTCTCTCTGTCCATTTCTCTCTCTGATGACTTGATTCCATAAACAACAAAGTTTGAAAATTGTGTTATTTGAGCCAATATGAATTTTTAAAAAATAACTAGCCCCTAAAAAGGCCTCTGTTGTCCTTCCTGATGTAAATTTATGAGATTAAGTATTTATTCTTCATATTACTGTTGACTAGAGAAGAAAAAAAAATCACTGAGATAACAAAAATGAAAATTTTAATAATTTTTATGATTATACATTTTTATGGGCCAGGTGGTGGTGCACCTGATAGAGTACACATGTTACTATGTGCAAGGACCTAGGTTCAAGTTTCTGGTTTCCATCTGTAGATGGGGAGGCTTCATGAGTGGTAAAGCAGTGTTTCCCTTGCTCTCTCCCTTTCTACCTCCCACTTGCTTCTGAACGTCTCTCTGTCTCTACCAATACATACAATAAAAATAAAATAAGTGTTGAGAACAAAATCATAAACATTATAAGTTTCTCAATTATATGGTAAATTCTATAACATTTTATCATAAAGAGATCATTAGTTTATCACTTACTTGATACAGAGCAGCTTGAGCAGATGGCTGTCACAGCACTGTGCGATACAAGATGTTTAGCTGATAAGCTCTAACCACTGAGTGCCTGCTGTCATCCTAACATGGCTTCAAGGTAAGTGGAAATTGAGGCTTACCTGCCTTTCTGGAACTGGGATCTCTGAGTCTATTTCTATTATTCTATTATATCTTGGCAGAAAATGGAACCATACGGTTTTATAGTGATTATGCTAGTCCAGGTTTCCAAATATGGGAATAGCATTCTCCTGCAGGAGCCTGTGTGCACCCAGTGCATGCCTCCCTCACCTCCCCAGTTTCCCCCAAACCACAGCCAAGACTGCCCCTCCACCCACGTGTACAGAGAAACCTTCAACATCAGGTTTAATTTCTTCCCTCCTGATGGAGTAACCACTACCTCGTCAGGAAACTAATGTCATTTATGAATAGCTGTTTTAGAAAATATTTTATTTACTTTATTATTAAAATTTTTTTTTTATTATCTTTATTTATTGGATAGAGACAGCCAGAAATCAAGAGGGGGTGATAGAGAGGGAGAGAGACATAGAGACACCTGCCGCCCTGCTTCACCACTCATGAAGCTTTCTCCCTGCAAGTGGGGACCGGGGGCTCAAACCTGGGTCCTTGCACATTGTAATACGTGCGCTCAACCAGATGCACCACTACCCGGCCCCAGAAAATATTTTATTTTATTGAGCAAATTTTGCCTGGTTGTAGCTGGTAGCCCTGTTCTACACATTAGTTTTTTTTTTTTTTAATAATCTCTTTATCATTAACTTGTGTGTGTGTGTATATATACATATATATATATATTTTTTTTTTTCTTTCTTTCTCATTAATTATCTCTGGGGCTTGGCGCTTCTGTGGGAAGGGGATGACACTGCTGAATCCTTGTATAGAGCCAGCCTGCCTGACATAGGCAGTGCTGCCACTGTCTCTGCCAGGAGATATGGCTGGATGCTTTTCCCTAAGGTACAGATACTGCAGAAAATGCCAGAAACTTTTTGCATTTACCCCAGAGCTCCTTTGAGGGGCTTGCTGTCTGCAAGGCTGCTGCAGTGGGCCAGCCTTGCCACTTGGTACTTTTCCTGGATGAGAGGCACAACTGGGCACTGAGCACTGGGCATACCCACAGAAGTGAGTGTTAAAGGCCTGGGCCCACTGTAGAAGGGCAGTGCCTATTGTGCCTTCTCCTCCTGGGTCTGTGCTAGAAAGACAATTCCCTTCTCACTGGGTTTTTGGTCTGTTAAAGTGTGTGCTCTACCCAGTAAGCTATCGGGCTATTGGAAAAGTCATGACATATTTTTCTATGCGCAAATGAGTCAGGACTTTTAAGAAAACCTGGTAAATCTCAGTCTTCAGCACCCTGATTAGTACTTGTTTTAGGTTTGTGAGCAATTACTGAGAATGATTTAGATTACTGATATATATATATATATATATATATATATATATATATTACATAGTATCTTAGGATATATTTCACACTACTCTGAAATAAAAGTGACAATACTTTTATTTATTTTCAATATTTATTTATTTTTATATTACAGAATTACATGTCAACAGGGGTTTGAATCCACACCATTCCCATCACCAGAGTTCTGAATCTTGTCTCCCTGCAATCCATCACAGTTCCCCTAAGTTTGTAGACATGGGCCAAACATCATCTTTACAACTATCTGACCACATTTATATATAGTTGAGCGACAAGACTTTTAAAATTGAAAGTGTCTCTGCTGTTCTTTTTAAAGTATTTATTTATTTATTTATTCCCTTTTGTTGCCCTTATTGTTTCTTTTTATTGTTGTAGTTGCTATTGTTTTAGTCATTGTTAGATAGGACAGAGAGAAATGGAGAGAGGAGGGGAAGACAGAGAGGGGAGGGAAAGATAGACACCTACAGGCCTGCTTCACTGCTTGTGAAGCGACTCCCCTGCAGGTGGGGAGCCGGAGGCTCGAACCTGGATGCTTATGCCTGTCTTTGTACTTTGTGCCACCTGCGCCTAACCCGCTGCACTACCACCAGACTCCCTGCTGTTTCTTTCTCTCTCTTTTTTTAACATTTTATTTATTTATTTATTTATTTATTTATTTATTTATTTATTTATTTATTCACTCCAGGATCATCACTGGGGCTTGATGCCTGCATATGAAACTACTGCTTCTAGTGGCCATTCTTTTTTTTTTTCTTCCCTATTTTGTTGTTGTTATTGTCATTGTTGCTGTTGTTGGACAGGACAGAGAGAAACTGAGAGATGGGGAGAGAAAGGTAGACACCTCCAGACCTGCTTCATCACTTGTGAAGCTGCAGGTGGGGAGCCAGGAGCTGGCCCCTTGCACTTGGTGCCATGTGTGTTCAACCGGTGCGCTACTGCCCAGCCCCAACATTTAATTTATTTTAATGTGTGAGAGATCTATATAGAGAAAGATAGACCAGAGAACTGCTCAGCTCTGACTTTTGGCAGTGCTAAGAATTGAATCTGGGACTTCAGAACCACAGGCATGAAAGGCTTTTGTATGACCCTTGTGCTGTCTCTCTAGCCCTCTCTATTGTTTTTTTTGTTCCAGTAGAAAAATCACATGTGTCTTGTAATACTATTTTTAGAATATTTATTACATTTGAGAGAGAATTTCACATGAGACAGAGGATGAGAGAAAGAAAGAAGCCATAGCACTAGTCAGATGCCATGCTAAGGATGGAACTGGGAGGAATGCAAGTTTATCAGTTGAACTATTTCCCTAGCTAGTTGTAATACTATTTTTAATGTTCAGTTTTTACTGGTGTCAGCGTTACCTGTACACAGAATTAGCGTTTTCCTCCTCACTCTTACATTGTGGATGCTCAGAACTGGTTGCTAATTGTACTTCTCTGAGCTATCTATGGCTGTTGTGCTTGGTTTCCCACAAGACCCCAGACTACAGCAAAAACAGCTTTTGTTCTTCCTTTCAATCACAAGTGCATGATTTCTTTTCAACCTTTCTTGTCATGTAAATGCATATAAAAAGCAAGTGAGACTAAACAGCAAAGTGTTGGTGTTTGAATTCCACCCTTCTGAGGGCTAAGCAAGGCAGCAGACTGCTCAGCCAGTTGCCCTGTGGAGCTGCCACTGTGAGACCCATTGGCCCAGCTGGATTCACTTAAGGCACCGTAATCACTTATCTGCTCCCTGGCTTCAGCATGACTCTTCCCTGCATTCCTGACAGCACTTAACTCGACCTAATGGACAGAATCTGATTCCCAGATGATACTATATCATAAATTCAACCCACCTTCCATACATTAACATCTTCCGTGGGCACAGAACCTAAAAAGTGCTCATTCCAGTGTCTTCACATTTGAGATAAAGCAGGTGCCCTAGTTGGAAATTTGAACAACTTTAGAGTAAATCCAGTCTTCTTTGCTATTCCCAGGTGTGAGTCATGGTAACCCTCTTCAATTTAAGAGGGCTCCCATTGGCAGGAGCGGTGGTGGTTTGTCTTTTCTTTCCCTGTAAAGTCTTCCTTCTACAATGTGGTCTGTAACAATTGCTGAGAAGCCAATGGGAAGGGAGTGCATAGCCTGTGCTGAATGTGGAGATCAATAATAGGGAAGTTTGCTCAATAATAGGGAAGTTTGCTCAATAACAGGGAAGTTCTCCTTAGAGTCAAAAGTCAGTTCACTTAATGTATTGAGCACCTAAAATAGCTCTGCTTTGCTCTCGATTTTGTAGAGAACATTTTAAATATGTGTGTTAGACTTCAAATATGTATGAAAGGTGAATTTCCCCTTTGGTTTAGGGAATTTTCGATGTCACACTTTGTTGGGCATTGTGCTTTTACTGACTTCCCTTTTCAGCATGACAGTCTTTCTTCAGCCTTTAGTTGTGGGGAGTGATACCATTTCCATAAGAGGTATGCCTGGAGCGCCTCTTCTGAAGTGGTTACCTTCCTCTTCTAATCCCGTGTCATATTACCTTCTTATTTACTTCTGGCATAAATCACAATGTGTAATTAGATATTTGTCTGCTTGTGCATGTTATTGCATCTTTTCTGTTCTATGCACTTACCCACCTCCCCAAGCTCAGGGATCCTCTGCTTCTTTTTTTCTGTCTTTGTTCTGTGTCCCCAATACACATTGCTTAAACAAGGCTCTGGAAACATGACTTAAAAATGCTTTAAAAATGCTAGCACTGGGGGTAGGGCAGTGGCGCAGCGGGTTAAGCGCACCACGTGGTGCAAAGTGCAAGAACCAGTCTAAGAATACCGGTTCGAGCCCCTGGCTCCCCACCTGCAGGGGAGGGGAAGCAGGTCTGCCGGTGTCTATCTTTCTCTCCCCCTCTCTGTCTTCCCCATCTCTCTCCATTTCTCTCTGTCCTATCCAACAACGAACGACATCAACAACAACAATAATAACCACAACAAGGCTACAACAACAAGGGCAACAAAAGGGGGAAAAATGGCCTCCAGGAGCAGTGGATTCATGGTGCAGGCACTGAGCCCAGCAATAAGCCTGGAGGCAAAAAAAAAAAATGCTAGCACTATTGAAAATCCTCCTCTTTTTCCTTCTCCCCCTTTTCTTCCTTCCCTCTCCCCCTCCCCCTCTTCTCCCTATTCCTTTGCCTCCTCCTCTCACTCTTCCTCTTCTTTTTTTGCCAGTAGGGGTATACCGGGGCTCTATGCCTACTCCGTCTCACTGCTCCCAGTAGACACTCTCACTCTCTTTTAAAATAGAAGGTGAGAGACAGAGAGGGAGATAAAGGTAGAGAGGGAAAGAGAGACAAAGAGGAGGAACACCACAGAACAGTTTCACTACTCATGAAGCTTCCCTCATGCAGGTGCTCCCATGTGGTATTCAGGAGCTTGAATCTGGTTCTGATACATGGTAAAGTGTGTGCTCTGCAGGGTGAGATATCTTGCAGTCTCTGAGAACTCTTCTTAAAGTTCCCTATTCATTCTAAAGCAACATATAATTAATTATAAGGCTTTATTAATTACTATTATTATTCTGCACTGTGGAACAGAGGTATAAACACTGACTTGACATATTTTATAGATTTTTAAAAAAATATTTATTTATTGGGAGTCGGGCAGTAGTGCAGCGGGTTAAGCGCATGTGGCGCAAAGAGCAAGAACCAGTGTAAGAAACCTGGTTCGAGCCCCCAGCTCCCCACCTGCAGGGGAGTTGCTTCACAGGCGGTAAAGTAGGTCTGCAGGTGTCTCTCTTTCTCTCCCCTTCTCTGTCTTCCCCTCTCCTCTCCATTTCTCTCTGTCCTATCTAACAATGAAGACAGACAACAGTAGTAACTACAACCATAAAACAACAAGGGCAGCAAACAGGGAATAAATAAATAAGTAAAAATAAAAAAATATTTATTTATTTATGAGAAAGATAAGAGGAGAAAGAGAAAAAACAGACATTGCTCTGGTACATGTGCTGCTGGGGATTTAACTTGGGACCTCATGCTTGAGAGTCCAATGCCCTAATTACCGCACCACATCCTGGATCACATTTTATAGATATTTTAATTAAAAATATTTTTGTTTACTTATTATTGGATAGAAACAGGGAGACATTGAGAAGGGGCTAGATAGAAAGGGAAAGAGATAGGATACACTGGAAGCTGTCTTTTACCACTTGTGAAGCTTTCCCCCTATTTGTGAAGACCAGAGACTTGAACCTGGGTCCTTGTGAACTGTAATGTATGCATTTAAACTAATGTGGGATAAAGTCACTCAACTCTCAGCTCCATTATCTACCAATAGACAAAACCAATTTTTTTCCCCCAGAGTTGGTGTTTGTTATTAGCAATGTCCATTCACCTAAATCCTGATGTGTTTTGCAGCTTGCCCAGTGTTATTGAACATACCAGCTAGTCAGCAAAAACTATGACCTTAGAGTGAACATTTATATTGAGGACTGTGGATACAAGGAGAGCAGAAGCAAAATGATCCAAGGAGTTTGAGAAGAAAATATTAAAATGTGTGTCTATATAAGTTTAGCTGCAAATAAGAAAGAAAATTTTATGTTATATGTATTTTCCCTCCACGGGTTATTGCTGGCACTATGAATCCACTGCTCTCAGTGGCCATTTTTTCCTTTTTTTTTTTTTAAATTTTTTATTTAAGAAAGGATTAGTGAACAAAGGCATAAGATAGGAGGGGTACAACTCCACACAATTCCCACCACCCAATCCCCATAACCCACCCTCTCCCATGATAGCCTTCCCATTCTCTAGCCCTCTGGGAGCATGGACCCAGGGTCGTTGAGGGTTGCAGAAGGTAGAGGGTCTGGCTTCTGTAATTGCTTCCCCGCTGAACATGGGCGTTGACTGGTCGGTCCATACTCCCAGTCTGCCTCTCTCTTTCCCTAGTAAGGTGTGTCTCTGGGGAATCTGAGCTCCAGGACACATTGGTGGGGTCTTCAATCCAGGGAAGCCTAGCCAGCATCCTGGTGGCATCTGGAACCTGGTGATTGAAAAGAGAGTTAACATACAAAGCCAAACAATTTGTTGAGCAACATTTTTTCCTTTTATTTTCTCCATTTTTTTATTTAATAGGACAAAGAGAAATTGAGAGAGGAGGGAGAAACAGAGAGGGTGAGAGAAAGATAAAGTAGTGAAGCAGACCTGCTTCACTACTTGTGAAACATCCCTACTGAAGGTGGGTAGTATGGGCTTGAACCTGGATCCTTGCGTGGGTCCTTTCCCATAGTACTATGTACACTCAACTGGGTGTACCACTGCCTGATAGATATATTCATTTATAAAATGTGTACATAAGTATACAATGCAGGCTCCTGATAAGAATTTAAAAGGTGTGAATATCACTCAACTAAAATGTCATGTCATTGTAGGTTTTTGAAGGCAGAAATAATGGCTAATATTTCCTCAGAAAACCTTGCATAGTTGTTGGACGACACAATAGGTGACTGATAGTTATTTGCTTGATTAATGAAGTCAAAGATCATAGATGCTGCTCAAGTTAGGATAATTAAGTTTTCACTGGAAAAAACGAAAACATATTTTCAGTGGGGAAAAATGCTATTAATAGGTAATATCTCTGGTCTAAAGCACACCACAAGATTGCTTTGTAAGCACTTATGCTTAATCTAAAGAAAACTCAAAATGGAGTTTCAATTGATAATGGGTCAGTAGAAATATCTTAGTACATGAAAGGTAGGATATTCTATTTTTACCATACATTGTCCCCTCTGGACCTCATGAACCAGAGAAACCATGTCTGTTCCATGACTAAACAATAAAGACACCTATGTTGGCAAAAGTCAAATTGGAGAGTCATAAAGGAACAGTCTATTGGCCACTTGTGTAGTATGACTGTATACACTTTGCTTAGGGATTTCTGGTAATTTCATGGAATTCACAGCTTATTTTGACTTTGTGACCTGCACTTTGATCTTGCAAAACTTTTAGGGGGCTGACAGGTAGTACATTTGGTAGAGCAAACACATTACCATGAACAGTGATCCAGGTTTGAGCTCTGAATCAATCACATAGGAGCACCTGCAGGAAGTAAGCCTCATGAGTGATGGAGCAGTGTAGCAGTGTGTCTCCTTCTGTCTGTCTTTCTCACTTTCAGTCTCTCTCTGTATTTTACCCTCTTATCTAGAGGGGGAGAAAGGCATCTGAGAGCTGTGGAGTTGTGCAGGTACCAAACCCCAGTAATAACTTTGTTGGCAAAAGAAAAATAAAATTCTATTCATAAGTGCTTCCCAGTTCCTACCAAACAAGCCCAAATCTCTTCCACATGAATGCTTCCCAGGAATAGAGGAGAGCATCCTGTGAGAGAGAGGAGGGAGAAAGGTCTCTGAGAGACCTTTCTGTGGCAGACTAGACATCCTGAATCGGTCTTTCTTTCTTCCTTTCTTTCCCTTCCTCCCTCCCCCCTCTCTTCCTTCCTTCTTTCCTTCCTTCCTTCCTTCCTTCCTTCCTTCCTTCCTTCTTTCCTTCCTTCCTCTTTTCCTTTCTTCCTTCCTTTCCTTATTTCTTTCTTTTCCTTTCCTCCCTTCCTTCTTTCCTTCCTCCCTTCCTTCCTCCCTCCCTTCCTTCCTTCCTTCCTTCTTTCCTTCCTTCCTTCCTTCCTTCCTTCCTTCCTTCCTTCCTTCCTTCCTTCCTTCCTTCCTCCTCCAGGGTTATCACTGGGGCTCAGTGCCTGCACGATGAATCCACTGCTCCTGGCATTTTCCTCAATTTTTGTTGTTGTTGTTGGATAAGGCAGAGAGAAATTGAGAGAGGAGGGGAAGATAGAGAGGGAAAGAGAAGGATAGACACCCACAGACCTGCTCCACTGCTTGTGAGGCGACCTTCCAGGCAGGTGGTGAGCCAGGGGCTCGAACCAGTTCCTGTGCTTAGTAATATGTGTGTTTAACCCGGTGTGTCATTACCCAGTCCCCATCCTGAGCTTTTCAAATTTTCCCATATACCACAATCTTTAGTCACCACACACTTTGGCTGTTTTTCTAGAAAGATATCCCAATGAGTAAGGCCAGGTGACCCACTCTTTCTCTGAACACAGTCTCATTTAGGTAGGTGGGCATTTTGTTGGCTTTTTTTTTTTTTTTGGCAGATATATAACATTGCAGAAGCATATCGAGTTTTTTGATGAGGAAATCCCCTCTTTCTTCACAACAAAACAAAAGGGAATAATGGATTCCCTTTCTCCACTGTTTTCCTTGCAAACTAAAATGTGGAATTTTTATGATGCTGGGGGGCTGGGCAGTAGTACGCCAGGTTAAGAACTGGCATAAGAATTCGGGTTCAAGCCCCCAGCTCCCCACCTGCAGGGGGGTCGCTTCACAGGTGGTGAAGCAGGTCTGCAGGTGTCTATCTTTCTTTCCCCCTGCCTGTCTTCACTTTCTCTCTTGATTTCTTTCTGTCCTATCCAATAACAATGACAGTGATGGCAGCAATAACAATAATGACAAGGGCAACAAAAATGGGAAAAAACGGCCTCCAGGAGGAGTGGATTCATAGTGCAGGCATTAGAGAAAAGAAAGGCTATAACTCTTAAGCACCGGCCAGTTGCTTCTGATCCCTATCAGTGAGCATGGATACCGATTTATATTTGCAGCCAAAGCATACATTCTCTTTTGTATCCTTCTTTTCTCTTAACATTGTCTTTCATGTGCATTTTGATGTATCAACAGAGTCTGTAAACTTAATTCCTTGCAATAGTAACATAACATTCCATTGTCTTAAAGTACCATAATTTGTATAAGCTTTTCCCAATTTTGGGCATTGGGTCATGTTCTATTTTTCCCTTGTTATGAATGGTATTACTGTAAACAGCTCAGTGCTATTTGCTTTCTTTTCTCTGTTGCATGTTTCCTTGGGGTATCTCCCAAAAGTTGGATGATTGGGTCAGAGTGCATGAACAGTTTTATAGCTCTTTTTATTTTATTTCCAAACTCATCTCCAGAGGGGGTGGGTACTTTCTGAAAGTGCCAAATAAGACAAAAGGTCCTGGAAAAATCAGAGCCTAAGTAGAAATTTGGGCCTATGTGTTGCATCAGGTCGCCTTCCAAGTCCTCCAGTCTTCACTGCAATGACCACAAGGTGAAGAAGTGTCTTTATTGTATGGCCATGGAGCAGACACAGTTTCCCTGCTTCATGAAGTCCAGAGGGGACTTCAGTCTTTCACTTGGAAGTGCATCATGTCTCTTTTCTTTTTTCCCACTGCTCATGGTAGACTTTATTTTTTCCCTTTAATTTTCAGATAGATAAAGGTAAAGAAGGAGAGATAGGAGAGAAAGAAAGACACCACAGCACTGATCTACTGGTCAGGGATCTTCCCCTGGTGTCATGCCTGGTGTTCCCATTTGACTCTGGGGACTTCAGCTCAGGTTTTTCCACATGATAAAGTGTGTACTTTACTAGGTGAGCTATCTCCTGGTCACTTCTTTGTTTCTTTCTAATAAGAGGATTTTTGTCTCTTGAGAAAAGGTTGCACAGCTTAATCTAGGTTCTAATCCCAGGTTTACTTATTTTAATTTAATTTCTTTATTTATTGGATCGAGGCAGAAAGAAATTGAAAAAAAAAAGGGGAGGCAGAGAGGGAGGGAGGGAGAGAGAGGAGAAAGAGAGAGTGAGCTTTGTGATCTCCTTATTGTATGCCTTTAGACAAGTCACTGAGTCACCCGGAGCCCAATTCCTTCTTCATCTGTATACTTAGTCCCTTTTAATAGCAACATAACATTCCACTGTCTCAGAGTATCATCGTTTGCATAATCTTTTCCCAAATTTGGGCATTGAGTCACGTTCCATTTTTCCACTGTTATGAATGAGGCTGCTGTAGACAGTTTTCGCATTATTTGCTTTCTCTTTTCCTCTATTTCCTTGGGATATATTCAAAAGTTGGGTGATTGGATCAAAGTGTATGAAGAGAGTCAGATTAAGTGACAGCCCTCCTTAGAGGGTTATAAGTATATATTTGTAAAATGTTGACCAACTGCTACCAGCACTTAGGGTTTCAGATCATATGCTTTACCCTGCTCCTCTGTACTGTGAAGGCCTTACTCTATGCGTGCCCTATGGTTGAGGGCAATAAATGTTGTGAGTGGAAAAGTTGTAGTACCTGTTCAGTTCCCTGTTTAGGAACCGAAAAAGTATTATTTCAGAGAAGACTATGAAATAATACATCTTCAATTGGAAAAAAAAAAGAAAGAAAGAAAGAAAGAAAAGGGGGGGCTGCACTTGAATGCTGTAGGATGTGCCAGATTGGGACCTACACTTTGGTTTACTCATCCAGTATTAATATTACTGCAGAAGAGCCTCTGTAGTTTTTCAAAGGAACTTCATAGTTATAAGAGTTTGTAGACAAGATAGGGAGAGAGGTCAGGGATAGCTCTTTGTTTTAGAGGAAGTTAATCACAGGCAAGGGTCTAGGTCTCTGGATCTCCAAAAATGTTTACAGTATGATCCCAGCCCACCCCAACACACTAGGTTCTGAGAGGGGCTAGAAGAATGTGTCCACAACCTGCCTTAAATCTTTCCATGCTTCCTTCTGCAACTGGAGAAGCAGCCAGACAAGAGAAAGGATGCTTATGGTGGTTTACTTCCACCAGTAGAAAGTCCTTCCATTCTCTGTGTATTAGGTTAGTAATGGCCACAGATACTTGCTATTTCTCCTACTGAGAGGTGGAGCTCAGTGCCCATCCCCTTGAAACTGTGCTGGCCTTGTTCACTTGCTCCACCAGTAAATACTACACAAGTGATTTTCTGGAACTCCTGAGGCAAGTAGAAACTCTGCAGCACCTACCCAGTGATCTTTAGACTACTTTCTCTGGGATCCCTAAGCCACCATATTAGAAGTCAATTAATTGCCTTGTGACTACTATGCTATGTGAGTCACATGAATGTGCTCTGGTTAATAGTTCCAGCCAAGCCCACCAAGACTCTAGAGATGTAATCATCCTGTACCTTCCAGATGTTGTCACTGCCAGCTGAACACCCTTGACTGACTTCACTTGATTCCATGGAGAACAGAAAAATTATCTGGGGCCTGTTGTTGTGTCGTCAAAGTTCGGGGTGCCAGTAGGCCGGCTAGCTTCGCAGCGGGAGACAGAGACCAGGGACACATGGCAGAGCGGAGAAGCTGTATTTTTTTATTCACGAACCAACGATTCAAAAAACTAATCTAATCTAATCTAATCTAATCTAATCTAATCTAATCTAATCTAATCTAATCTAATCACCACACCATTCCATCCTCCATCTGACTCCTCCTGCGGCATCAGGAACTCCGGAAGTACATGGGGTAGAGGGCGGGGAGAAGCAAGAAGCTCGAAACTAGCAAGGACTAATGCTGGGAAATTGTGCCGATGCAGTCACATCTGCCATGTTGTCCCCTCAGGCTACTGCTAGTTCCTGCAAGAGTTGGGACATTCTCCGAGAGCCTGTTCAGCCATGTTGTGCCCTCAGGGCATTGTCTATATCCCCGAGATTTTTGGAGTGCTTTGGTCACTCCTCCCCCTTCCCATTCTCACAAGAGTTATCATCCTATCCTGGAGTGCTATGGTTACTCCTCCCCATTCCCATTCTCGTGAAAGCTACTCCTATAAAAGCCCTTCTTCTTCCGCACTCGTTCTCTTGCCAGCGCTTCACTCCGGTGTTCAGATGCAGCAAAGGTTACTGCGTGAGGCGGCCATTTTCGCTACCTCCACATGGCCCAACCTGCCTCTCTAGCACCCAACTCTGAGGTGCCAGCGCAAATAAAGATTTGTGTTTCCTCTTCGCTCTGGACCCCCTCTCTCTCATCTCCACGGCCCAAGCACAACAACAGACTAAACCAAATCTCCCAGAGGGAGGGGGGGAGTGAGACCAAACCAATGTAACAGAATGATCATGTAAATAGACCACAACGTCAAGCAATGTGCATACCAACAGTGGTGGTGCACCTGTTTGAGCCCCCAGTCCCTACCTCCAGGGGGAAAGCTTTGCAAGTGGTGAAGCAGTGCTGCAGGTGTCTCTCTATCTCTTTCCCTCTCTATCTCTTCCTATCCTCTAGATTTCTGGCTATCTCTATTCCATAAATAAAGATTATAAAAATCTTTTTAAAATAGAGAAAACGAAGAAAAATTATTCAGTTGAACTTCTCTGAATTCTTGATTCACAAAGTCAAGAGGTAGAATGTTGCTTTAACTTGCTAAGTTCTGAGGGCAATTTGCTACACTGTGATAGGTAAATGAACCCCTAGAAGTAGGTGAGGAGGATATCTAGGTCTCAGTAGACACTATTTCATTAGGAACTTTATGGTATCTTTTTAGGTCCTTCTATTTGCTTGCTGCATATACTGACTCACTGCAGACTATTGTGCACTTTTGATTTCAGGTATATATTTTGCCCTAATTTATGGATACATGTGAACATATACCCTATCTCAGGGGACCTGGTCTATATCTAGGTTTTGGGACTTTGTTAGGAAGTGAACCACCTGAAATGGAATTAGAGAATCCTATGAGAAAGGAAAATTCTCACCTGAGTAATGAGGCTGAAGAGTTGACATTCCACACCTTACATCTCTGGACACAGTCTGAGTGAAGCATGCTGAGGTGATAGGCATTGCATTGATTAGGTTGGGGTCAGCAGATGCAGTATCATTTGGTATGAATTGAGAGAAGTATGCAGTAAAGTGAGCCCCACCCTAGAGGTTCCAGGACTGGGGAAAATATAGGCTCTATAGAGGAAGCAGGAGGTTCCTGCTGTCTTAGGGTTTAAGAAGGTGATAGATAGTTATTACTGTAATCAAATTATTTGGCAATTGGGTTAATGTTGAAAATCCCTTTGTTAGGATTTGTGGTATCATACATAACATCACTGTAATTTATGTCATTTGACATTATTTGTAACTGGTGTGTCCTTTTTTTAAAATTAAAAAAATATTTATTTATTTTTCTTTTTGTTGCCCTTGCTTTTTATTGTTGTAGTTATTATTATTGTTCTTAATGTCATCGTTGTTGGATAGGACAGAGAGAAATGGAGAGAGGAGGGGAAGACAGATGGGAAGAGAAAGATAGACACCTGCAGATCTGCTTCACCACTTGTGAAGCGACTCCCCTGCCGATGGGGAGCCGGGGGCTGTCCTTGTGCTTTTGCACCACGTGTGCTTAACCTGCTGCACTATTGCCTGACCACCAGAGGTTTGGTTTCTATAACTGCTTCTCTGCTGGACAAGAACATTTCCAGGTAGATCAGTATCCCTAGTCTACTTCTATATTTTCACAGTGGGGTAGGGCTCTGGAGAGGTGAAATTTAGGACAGCATGTTGGTGAGGTTGTCCACTCATGGAATTCTGGATGGAATCATAGTATCATCTGCAACTTAGTGTCTGAAAAGCAGTAATTTGCAAGGCAGGACAAAGTGTTTAATGAATAGGAACAAGAAAGTTGGAGTATAGCAGAAGAGGATAAGGGTTTTATAGTGGTAAGAAGCTTGAAAGTCTATTTTAGGTATGTTCCTTGGGACTCATGATTTTAGTGCTTTTTACCTGAGCACTAGTATGGAGCTGGGCTAAAAATATTGTCTGGAACGATTTAGTCAGAGTTGAGACTAGGGCTAGACAGCTAGGTTAGGGCAGAGAGTAGCTCCCAAAACTTGAGGAAATATACAAATATAGTTGCTTACTATGGGAAAGGGCACACTGTCTGGGAAGTCCAAGCCATTATTTCTATGAGAGTCTGAGCGGGTTGACCGTAAGTCCCCTCTCTGAAGGGTGGTAGACTGGTCCTCCTGACCTCGTGAACTTATAATGGATGGGCTTTTCTGGATGGGGTACCTTCCTGTACATGCTCCCCCATTCCCTTTGAACAAGAACCATGAATTACTTATGTATGGCCAACCTGAAACCCACCGCAAATATCCTGGCTTTGTTCTACTGCCCCCTTCCCCTCCTCCTCCTCCTGGAGATGCTTTTAATCCACCCTTAAAGAAAAAGGCCTACCTATGCATTGTGAGCTCATGACTGGATCCTATATGGTAACTTCCCAGCTAAGATCAAACTCCTGACAGGTCAAAATTTAACTCTGCATTGTGTGTATGGCTTAACGATTATCTTAACCTCTCTCAAACCTTTTGGGTATATCTACTTGCTTGTATCCCCCAATAAATGAGTTGTCCATGAGGCTTCTCCCGGAGTTGGCCATGTGTTTCCTTCCCCTCCTCACACTTCACCCTCGTCACCAGGGACCCCCTTAGGACTCTCAGGGGGAGAGCACAGGACAACCTGCAGCTTACCACCTCAATTTGACCCAGGGCCCATTATATTCATATACATACACACACACACACACACACACACATAGGAGCCTGTGTAAATTCCTAGTCCTGTCAGCCTGAGCTCACAGTCCATGGTCAACAGCTGGAAACAGTCTAGGCTACACTCATTTCAGGACCAATTTTCCTTAAGTGGCAGAGTAGAATGACCCAGCCTCTCTCTAGAGGTCATTTTTCCCCCTTCCCTTCCCTTTTCTTTTTTTTTTTCTTTTCTTTTCTTTTTGATAAGACAGAAATTGAAAATGATGGTGGAGATAAAGAAGAGGAAAGAGACACTATAGTATTACTTTACTGCTTGTGAAACTCAACCAGGGGTTTAAACCTGTGTCCTTGCATATGGCAACATGTGCACTCAACTGGATGTTGCACTACCTAACCGCTGAGCTTGTTTTGTTCCATTTTCTTCACTCACCTAGCAGAACCAACACAGGGATTTGTGATTCTGCTTCTCACTGTTTGGACCAAATCTCACAGGTCATGCAGATGTCATTGACGTCAGCTTTCCTATTTGACAGAATTCCCCGAATGTATTTTTGGACTACAGTCTATTATCTGTGATTCTTTGTTGAATTTTATGGTCAGATAGGGGATGATGAATTGGCAGTATCCCAGAACCCCAGTTAACTAGATTTTCCCATTGTGTTTAAAGATGAAATGACAAAACAAAAATCTTTAGAATTCCTCCTATTAATTTAGTGAGTGTCCCCCTTCCCCACCCCATCAAGTGAGAATGACTCTGTTCTATGGGAGCCTGTTTTGATAGTCTCAAATCCTAAATGAAAACCTACTTAGAGTACTTAGAGAGGTCAGTACATGTTCTTGACTACCCTTATCCTCTTCAGAGAATTTGATATAAATATATTTTATATTAACTTATGTAAATATTTCAGAAGAGTAAAAATTCATTTTCTCTTTCTGTTGTTCCCATGTATTACATGATGGCAATTAGCAGAGACCAGACACATAGGAGAATCACAAAATAATGAACCAATTGACATTTCAGCTTTCCAGGCTTCTCTGCTATGGCATGTCAATCATTAACTGAGAAATTTAATCATTAAGGGCATTAACGGAATTGATACAGCATCTGGTCGGGCCACATAGCTCCTTACACAATGGAGCTGGTTAATTTCTGGTTTTCCATCACTTCCCTAGCAACCTTGTTTCTCTGTGTTGTGTATTTTTAAGGAAGTCAACTCTTTAGTTTCCATGTCCATGACTGTGCTAGTGACATTGCCACTTCATCTTGACCTTCAGCTCTTCTCAGTACATTTCTCAAAGGTCAGTATCTCTATATTGATCTGTTACTTCAGTCATTTTTTCCACATATGCATTTATTTACTTGTTCAATAAACGTGGATTTAATGTCTAATTTTGCCAGCAACTGTTGGACATTTGTGATGAAAGATGAAGAAATACAGAAGTCTGTTTTTAAAGGGCTCACTGGTCTTAGTGGAAGTGATCATAAATAAAGCTAGAAATTCATTTGCTGTGTACATGACCTCTCTCTCTGAGCAGCTATGCTGGGAATTCCTGTTGGAGAAATTGAAACCCAGAAGAAGTGATGTGTAAAAAAGCTGCAAATTAGCAAAGCCAAAGGAGAGTCTTCTGTATCTGGAGTAAATTTGATACTCCTTCCATTGCCTGTTCTTAGAAGAAAAAAGAGAAGAGAAAAGAGAAGAAAAGAAAAGGGGCTGGGCTGCGGTACACTCTCTTGAGTGCAGATGCTACAATGCTCAGGGACCTGGGTTCAAGCCCTGGTACCTACCTAGAAGGAGGAAGCTTACAGAGTGATGAAGCAGTGCTACAGGTATTTCTCTGTTTCTCTCTCTCTTTCTATCTCCTTCATGCCTCTTGACTTTTCTCTTTCTCTATCTGATAGATGATAAAACATTAAAAAGAAAAGAAATAAGAGTGAACCTCTCAGTCATGAAATCCCAAGTTCCAGCCTGATTATTACATATATCAGAGTGATGCTATGGTATCCTTTCTCTTTCAGTATTTTATTATTTATTAAATGAGAGGGATATAAAGAGAAATAGAATGAGAGAAAGAACCAGACATTACTCTGGTACATATGATGCTGGGTATCAAACTCAGGAACTTATGCTTGAGAGTCCAACATTTTATCCACTGTGCCACCTCCCAGACCACCTCAGTCTCTCTCTCTCTCATAAATGGATAATTTTTAAAAATCTGGGATGGGAAAATATATCAATTAGATAGTGTACCTGTTTTGTCATGTACACAGCCCAGGTTTGAGCCCAGACCCCACCATATTGTTCAGTGTTTGGTATCTACCAATATGCAGTGCCAGGTACTGAACTTAAATGCATGTGTTGCTCTGTCTGCTGTGTAGCCTCCTGGACTGTTCCTTTCCCATTCTTATGGGTCCTCACTACACACAGATCTACTCCATTGAAAGTTTTAGGCTTCTAGTTTTTTTTTTTTTTTTTTTTTTTGCCTCTAACGCTTATCTCTGGGGCTCAGTGCCTGCACTACGAATCCTCTGCTTCTGGTGGCCATCTTTATTCCACTGTTGTTACTGCCGTTGTTGTTGGATAGGATAGAGAGAAATTGAGAGAGGAGGGGAAGACGTAGGAGGAGGGAAATATAAGACTTGCTTCACTGCTTATGTAGGTTTCCAGTATTTGTATTGGAAAAAAAAAAATCCTTCCCTGGATTCTACCACACTTGCTTCAAGGCAGTGCAGCAGTGTTTAAAGAGCCTTCTCTATTAATCCATTATAGAAAAGTTGCAACTGTATTCCAACAAAAACAAAAGTTGATTTAGGTACAAAAGATGCCACAATGCTTCTCCAGGACAGGTATAGCCAGTTCTTTTATGGACTTAGCAATACCGTTGTGTAAGAATACTGAAAGACCTGAGAATTTGAGCAGACCTTGGAATCTGAAGGATGGTCTGAAACCTAGCTGATTCAGTCATATTTAGGACATTATCATTAACTCCATCCTTATTGTGACCTTAGTTTGTTTGTTTATTTATTTATTTATTTATTTATTTATTTATTTTACTAGACATAGTCCTGCTTAGCCCTGGCTTACAGTGGTGCAGGGGACTGTCCTTTCCTATTTTTAACATTGCTCAATCTTTTACTCAGAGCATCTTTCCCTCTTTCCATTCTGAGTGTAGACATGGCTGATTAGAGGCAGGGTTCCAGAAGATAGAGGGATGTTTGGCCTACAACTATGCAGATAGAATTGAGCAGTAATTGAAACAATTCTCAGAAGCAGTAAATAAGAGGGTTTACATGTCGACCATTTATCATTACTCACTTTAAAACTGTGGGTCAGCTGCCTCACAACTCCAAAGTCACAGAGGAGAAAGTTCCTGGAATTTTACAATAGAGACTAGAAGCTTCATCTAGGAGAGCTATTGGACTCAACCTTTTAAGTGGAGTGGACTTTAGTGTCTAGTCTAAATGGACTCATCTTTGGCTTGTTCTTTTGCCCATGTCTTTGACTTTTCTCTCAAGAAGCACCAAAACATCCTTCCACCTTGAATTCCTGGTTCTTACTCTTTATTAGCAGCCAAAGATTCAAGGTGGAAACAGCACCATGAACTCAGTTTATGCTGATGTTGATTTGCTCTTTTACCCAATAACTAACTAAATGTTATGCTTGTTCTGTTGCCATCCTCTTGCTCATGCTACCTGTTGTCAATGGCTCCTTCTCAACCTCGTTGCCCCCTGAAGCCCTGTACCTCATCCTTACCTCTCCCCAGCACACAAATGGCATCTTGCTGCTGTAGTACTGCAAATCATCATAAACCAATCTACATCAAGTATATTAAAGAATATTGGGCAGGGTCAGACGGGTGGATTACCAGGTAGGGTGCATGTCATGCCATGTGTGCAGGCCAAGAGCAAACCCTGGCACTGCAAGGGAGATGTGATAGACTGGAAGAAGATCTGGTACTTTGGTTTCTCTCCTGCTTCTTGTCTACCTGAATTAAAAAGTAGCCTAGAAGTGGTGGGAACATAAAAAGAAAAACATGAATAAGATTCCAGACACACACACACACACACACACACACACACAAATTTTAACTTATTGTAGTGAAAAAAGCTTATGTCTGAAGGAGGCGGGGGTGGGGGATAGTAGGGGTGGATCATGTTTGCAGTGATAAAAATCAAGACAAAATTTTACAACATAAACTGAGTTTAAGAAACTACTTAGGCAATGGCACACCTAGTTTAATGCACATGCTACACAGTGCTCAAGGGACCATGTTCAAACTCCTTCTCTTCGCCTGCAAGGGGAAGCTTCATGAGTGTATTGCAGGTGTGTCTCTCTTTCTCTTATCTGCCCCTTCCCTCTCAATTTCTTTCTGTCATATCAAAGAAAGAAAAAGAAAGAATGAATGAATGAAAGAAAGACCACCTGGAGTGGTAGATTTTCTGTGCAGGCACTGAGCCCCAGTGATAATCCTGGTGGCAATAAAAACAAGGAAGAAGTAAGTTACTTAGAAGAACAATTGTTAATACAGCTGCCTAAGCAAATAAGAGAAGCAAAATGGACAGAACGGTAAGGACATACTGCAAGGAGACAAAGTCACTATTATAGTTAGATATTTAAACACCTACCAAGAACACAAAGATAGAAATACCTGGAAAATCCCAAAGTCTTTGAGTATTTGTTGGGAACTTGTTGTGGTTTATCTCTGTGAAGATATAACTATATAAGGAATGTGAACACACTAGGCACTTAGAGAGGGCTCAATATGGATTCATTTCTCAGCTCTTCAGGGATATTTGGATGCTTTGGGGTTCCAAGGAGACTTTACTGTATGTACATAGCCCCTCTGTTCTTCCTTCTCCCTTTCTCATCAGAGATTCCTGCTGAAAACAACTAGGCCTAAGGCAGTCCATCCCCACCCCGCCAAGCCCTTCCATTTTGGAGATGCAAAGGAAGCTTTAGAAAGGGATTGTTACTAAATGTCTTTACTTTGAAAACCCCAGAAAATGCCAGGCTATGCAACTGGCTAATTTCCTCCCCCCTTTTCTCCCATGTTTCTCTGCTTCCTGTCCCAGTCAGAGGGAGAAGCCAAGGGTACACATCATCAGAAAATAGCTGCAGGGCCAGAGTTTTACAGGAAGATTTGGAAGCAGAATGGGCTTTTGATGGACAAGGAGGAGACTGTTGCAAATGTGGGACAGCAGGAAAGGGTGTGCAGAGCCACAGGGAACAAAGGACTTAGTCTCTCAACAAGCCTGGGCCAAATCAGGCGGAATTGGGGGAGTCATGAACTGAAAGTTCCCGACCCCCTCCAACTAGGACTGAGGTGTGGAATGTGAAAGGAAGGTGAGCAGAATGTAATGAAGGGATTCTGGTTCTTATTCAAGTCCAGTTTTACTCTGAAGCATTCCAAACTCAGGGGGGTGGAAGAGGGAGTCACCACAAAGCCTGTTTGGTAAGAATTGTTATCTAGAACTAGGATAGGATGGAAGGGGGATGGTGTCCTGGGTGGGGGTGATGGCTGACGGCTTGAGAGAAGTTTCCAACTTGGAGATAAGTCTAGAAGGTCAGAGAAGATTCATTGGAAGTCTAAAAAGAACTCTTTACTTCACACCTGATACGAGCTAAAATATCAATAAAACAAATCAGAGAGAGTTTTCAGTGCTACCATGATCCTTTCAGAAGGTTGGAATAGATCAAGTATGGTTACATTTTATTAGAGCTGTCTTGTTACTCTAAATTTTAACTTCAGAAAAAAAAAATTACCTCTTCACTCCTACTGCTCTAAGTTTTACTGGCCAGGTATAGTTAAAAAGTTAAAAAGGGGGGAGTCAGGTGGTATTGCAGCGGGTTAAGCGCACGTGGCACAAAGTGCAAGGACCAGAGTAAGGATCCTGGTTTGAGCCCCCTGGCTCCCCACCTGCAGGGGAGTTGCTTCACAAGCGGTGAAGCAGGTTTGCAGGTGTCTACCTTTCTCTTCCCCTCTCTGTCTTCCCTCCTCTCTCCATTTCTCTCTGTCCTATCCAACAATGATGACAACAAGAATAACTACAAGGGGCCAGATGGTGGCACACCTGGTTGAGTGCAAATGTTACAATGCTTATGGGCTGAAGTTCAAGCCCCTGGCCCCCACCTGCAGGGGGAAAGCTTTATGAGTGGTGAAGCAGGGCTGCAGGTGTCTCTTTGTCTCACTCTCTCTCTATTTCTTCCTTCTGATAGTCTCTACCCAGTAAATAAAGATAATAAATAAAAAAAACTTAAAAAAACATTGAGGGCCAGGTGAAGATGATACAACTGCTTGAGAACACACATTATCATGCTCAGGGATCCAGGTTCAAATCTCTGGTCCCCACCTGCAGGGGGAAAGCAGGACTGTTGGTGTCTCTGCTTCTCTCCCTTTAAAATTTTTTTAAAATTATTTCTATTTGGGAGTTGGGTTGTAGTGCAGCGGGTTAAGCGCAGGTGGCACAAAGCTCAAGGACCGGTGTAAGGATTCCAGTTTGAGCCCCCAGCTCCCCACCTGCAGGGGAGTCGCTTCACAGGCGGTGAAGCAGATCCGCAGGTGTCTATCTTTCTCTCCCTCTCTGTCTTCCCCTTCTCTCTCCATTTCTCTCTGTCCTATCCAACAACAACAATAACTACAACAATAAAACAACAAGGGCAACAAAAGGGAATAAATAAATAAATATTTTTAAAAAATTATTTCTATTCATTGAATAGAGACAGTCAGAAATGAAGGAGTGAGAGGGTGGTAGAGAGGAAGAGAAAGAGAGACACCTGCAACACTGCTTCACCACTCACAAAGCTCTCCCCCTCAGGTAGGAACTGGGAGCTTGAACCCAGTGCATTGTATAACCTGTGAGCTCAACCAGGAGCGCCACTGAAATGGAATGTAAATGAAATGAACATAAATGAAATGCAAGAGTGTTTGATATACTGAATTGATAGATGAGCCACAAGAACGAGCACACTGTGACACTCATGAAAGATGGTTGGGTGGTTTCAGATTTAGAGCCTAGTGCATTATTCTGTTATAGGCTCTTTCTCTTTGACCTTGTAGACTCACACTATTCCCTCACCAAAACATTGTTCTGGAGGAGGAAGCAGAGCCTTTGCACTGGCTGTTCCGTCTGCTGTCATGTCCGTACCCCCTGCCCCCCCCCCCATTTTCATCCTGGCTCACTCCTTGCCCTTCACTTTCAGACTTGTGTTCAAATATTCTTTTCACGGCTAAACATCTGTTATGGGTTGAACTCTGTCCTCCCAAAAGGTGTTAAGGTTCTTTTTTTAAAATTTTTGTTTTTATATTTATTTATTTTCCCTTTTTGTTGCCCTTGTTGTTTTTCATTGTTGTTGTAGTTATTATTGTTGTTGTTGATGTTGTTGTTGTTAGGACAGAGAGAAATGGAGAGAGGAGGGGAAGACAGAGAAGGGGAGAGAAAGATATACACCTGCAGACCTGATTCACCACCTATGAAGCAACTCCCCTGCAGGTGGGGAGCCGGGGGCTTGAACTGGGATCCTTACACTGGTCCTTGCTCTTTGTGCCACATTCGCTTAACCCACTGCGCTACCGCCCGACTCCCGGTGTTAAGGTTCTTAACCCTAATATGTGTGAATATGACTGACCCCTGTTTGGAAATTAGTTCTTTTTATATGCTCAAAGTAGAATGAAGTAATTCACTAGGATATGTCTTAATCCAATACTTCTGATATTTTGTTTT
Source organism: Erinaceus europaeus (assembly GCF_950295315.1). Taxonomy (NCBI): domain Eukaryota; kingdom Metazoa; phylum Chordata; class Mammalia; order Eulipotyphla; family Erinaceidae; genus Erinaceus; species Erinaceus europaeus. The sequence continues at coordinate 75,204,952 of NC_080163.1, forward strand.
GTTTTGGACCTGGGGTCTTAACTTACACTTGCATGATTTCACTTCCTCTGGGATACTTTTTTATTCAGATAGAGAGACAGACAGAGGAGGACATACTATTGCTCTGGAGTTTCTTCTGCTACCACAGCACCCTTCATGTGGCTCCAGGACTGCAAGCTAGGCTGAGTGAATGGGAAGGTAAGCACTCTACTCTACCTGATGAATTATTTCTCTGACTTTTCTGTACTTAGAGAAGAAAATTTAGAAAGTGACTTATCTATACATAGGGAAGATGATGTCGACATGGAGGTAATAGTCATCTAGCAGCCAAAAAACTCCTAATGTTAGGTGGTCTAGGAGGTGGCGCAGTGGATAAAGCATTGGACTCTCAGGTGTGGGGTCCTGAGTTAGGTCCTTGGCAGCACATGTATCAGAGTGATGTCTGGTTCTTTCTCTTTCCTCCTACCTTTCTGACAAATAAATAAATAAATAAAAATCTTAAAAAAAAAAAAACCAAAACTCCTAATGTTAGTAGAAACTAGGAGAAAGACTGGAACTAATTTTCCCATACTCCATGGAAGCAACCCCAGGAACAACTTAACTTCAGACTTTCATGAGATAAAATATTTGTTATCCTACCTATCCCACTTTTTTAAAATTAAAATACCCCTAGGAAACTAATCTTCTTGACTCACTTTATTTATTTTTTAAATATTTTATTTATTAATGAGAAAGATAGGAGAGAGAGAAAGAACCAGACATCACTCTGGTACATGTGAGGCTGGGGATTGAACTCAAGACCTCATACTTGAGAGTCTGATGCCTTATCCACTGCGCCACCTTCTAGGCCACAACTCACACTATTTAAAATTGAACTCTCTACCTCTTCTTTTCTCCAGAGTTCATAATGTCAAACACACTTTATATTTGCCTGTTGAACTAATGCATTTGTTTTCAGTACATAGTCCTCTGCTGGAATGGAAGCATCATGAACCTGAACATCTTTGAAGATTTTTGATTTAAGATGAGAGGCAGATGGAGACAGAGATGAGATTGTTGTAGTATTTATAGTGCTGAGGACCAAACCTGGTGCCTGGTGCACACAAGTCTTATACTTTATCGCTGTTACGCCCTGCCGTGAAGATGAACACTTGTGTATGTACATTTTCTTCATATAGTTTGTGTGGAGGCCATATGGAGTTCACTGCCCTGTGTCTGGAATATGTACTAAGAACACATACTTTGAAATTCCCAGCAAATGGCCCCAGGTCCACTTCCAGAGTCTAAATAGACCACTTGTTCAGATGTAGCCTCTGTAGACTTTGGTCAGGGGGAGTGGGAATGGAGCTTAAGACAGGCTGACTTGAACTACACAGATTTAATAAATTAAATAAATAAATATAAATAAATAAAATTTATGAATAATTTTCACACACCAGAAGTAGAAATTTAGTCATTTGCTAGTTGTATTACTTTACTAGGGAAAATACAGCTAGTTATCAAAATCTGGATGATTTAATCAACAGACATTTACTTTCTTACAGTTCCAGAGTTAAAAACACAAACAAAAGAAGTCCAGGTTTCTTCTGAAACCTTTTTTCTTGACTGATAGACACTTCTTCATAAAATTTCTTTTTTGGGGGAGTCGGGCTGTAGCGCAGCGGGTTAAGCGCAGGTGGCGCAAAGCACAAGGACCGGCATAAGGATACCGGTTCGAACCCCGGCTCCCCACCTGCAGGGGAGTCGCTTCACAGGTGGTGAAGCAGGTCTGCAGGTGTCTGTCTTTCTCTCCTCCTCTCTGTCTTCCCCTCCTCTCTCCATTTCTCTCTGTCCTATGCAACAACAACAACAATAAAACAACAAGGGCAACAAAAGGGAATAAATAAATAAAATAAATATTAAAATTTTTCTTTTTTTCTTTTTTTTAATTTATTTTTTATTTAAGAAAGGATAAATTAACAAAACCATAGGGTAGGAGGGGTACAACTCCACACAATTCCCACCACCCAATCTCCATAACCCACCCCCTCCCCTGATAGCTTTCCCATCTCTATCCCTCTGGGAGCATGGACCCAGGGTCATTGAGGGTTGCAGAAGGTAGAAGGTCTGGCTTCTGTAATTGCTTCCCCGCTGAACATGGGCATTGACTGGTCGGTCTATACTCCCTGTCTGTCTCTCTCTTTCCCTAGTAGGGTGGGTTTCTGGAGAAAGAGAAGACAAAGCAAGTGGAGCAATACTTTGCTTTCTCTCTGATATGTGTAAATATAAAACATAACATTTTTTAAATATTTATTTTATTTATTTATTCCCTTTTGTTGCCCTTGTTGTTTTATTGTTGTAGTTATTATTGTTGTTGTTGTTGTTGGATAGGACAGAGAGAAATGGAGAGAGGAGGGGAAGACAGAGAGGAGGAGAGAAAGATAGACACCTGCAGACCTGCTTCACCACCTGTGAAGCGACTCCCCTGCAGGTGGGGAGCCGGGGTTCGAAGAACATAACATTTTAAAAAAGAATAAAACCCTAAGGTGAAATTGTAGGGAACTATCTATAAATGAGGGACTACCAGAAATAGGACGTGGGGGTGGGGGTGGAGGTTAGGTTTTTGGAGCTTGTTGCTACTTTGGAGCTATTCTGCACAGGGATAGCTCTGGGCTCTTGTCACTTAGGTTTAACTTGGGTGGAAACCACTTCCTTTGCCAGTAATCTGTTGGACAGATGATATCTGTCTTTCTCGTCTTTCCTTTTTTACTCTCCCACATCCTCTGTGTCTGTGTCACAGTTATAGAAGACTGGGACCACACTGAGAGCAAAAACTGCGCTCTGCTTTCAATTTAAGTCATTAAGATTTTAATGTTCTTTTTTATTTTCCTTTTTTAAAGTTTTTTTTGTATTTATTTCCCCTTTTATAGGCCTTGCTTTTTAAAATTGTTGTTGTAGTTGTTATTGTTGTTGTTATTGACGTCTTTGTTGTTGGATAGGACAGAGAGAATGGAGAGAAGATGGGAAGACAGAGGGGGGAGAGAAAGATAGACACTTGCAGACCTGCTTCACCGCTTGTGAAGCAACACCCCTGCAGGTGGGGAGCCAGGGGCTCGAACCTTGATCCTTACGCCTGTCCTTGTGCTTCGCGCCACCTGCTTAATGGTCTTTTTTACTTAAAGGACTGTGTGATTCAAAGGGGGGAGGAACACAGCTTATCAAAATCTTACACACTTATTAATTTATTCATATTACCTGAGTTGTACTGTATGGAAAGCATTCATCAGGGACACATCTATTCCTCCTAGCATCCTCAGAGTATGGAGCAAAAGATGAATGGAAATCCTGCCTATGGCTCACTCTCCTCCTCTCCCATTTCTTCATCTCACCCAGGATGCTGCTTCCCCCACCAAGAAGGATCATGTGAAAACTGTATGGCTCACCAAGTTGCAGATGCTATCATGATTCCATCCTGACTTCCCTGGACAGATGTGTCCTAGAACCTCACCTCTCCAGAGCCGTATCCCACTAGGAAAAGATAGAAATAGGCTGAGGATATGAATCAAATTGCCAGTGCCCATGTCTGTCTATTTCTCTCCCTTCCTCCCTTCCTTCTTTTGTCTTTCTCTCTTCTTCTTCCTCTTCCTCCCCTTCTCCTCCTCCTCCTCTTTTTGCCATCAGGGTTATAGCCGGGGCTCAGTATTGGCACTACTAATCCACTGCTCCCAGTGGCCTTTTTTCCTTTTTTTGTTTTTCCTTTCTATTTTTTAATTTGATAGGACAGAGAGAAATTGAGAGGGGAGGGGTAGATAAGACTGGGAAAGAGAGACACCTTCAGATCTGCTTCAACACTCATGGAGCTGACCCCCTACAGGTAGAGAGTAGGGGCTCAGACCTTGGACCTTGTGAATGATAACCTGTGTGCTTAACTGGGTGTGCCTGGTCCCTCTCTCTTTTTCTTTTTCTTTCTTTCTTTCTTTCTTTCTTTCTTTCTTTTTTTCTTTCTTTCTTTCTTCTCTTTTTTTAAAATTTTTTTTTAAAAAAAATCTTTTTAAAAAAAATTTATTTATTTTCCCTTTTGTTGCCCTTGTTGTCTTTTTTAATTGTTGTTGTAGTTATTATTGTTGTTGTTATTGATATGGTTGTTATTGGATAGGACAGAGAGAATTGGAGAGAGGAGGGGAAGACAAAGGGGGGGAGAGAAAGATAGACACCTACAGACCTGCTTCACAGCCTGTGAAGCGGCTCCCCTGCAGGTGGGGAGCCGGGGGCTGGAACCCGGATCCTTATGCCGGTCCTTGCGCTTTGCGCCACCTGCGCTTAACCCACTGCGCTACCGCCGGACTCCCCTCTCTTTCTTTTTATTGCCGAGGTTTCCCTGCTCTGCGATTATTATTATTATTAGTTATATATAGAAAGAAAGAGAAGGAGAGAGGAATGATACCACAGCACAAAAGCTCCTCTAGTGTGATGGGGGCCAAACTTGACCTTGGGTTGTACACATGACAAAGCAGGAACACTTTCCATTAGCTATTTAAGCTAATTAGCTATTGGCACTTTCCATAGCTATCTGGCTGGCTTTGGCCAGGTGATTTTATTTCAGATGCTCTTCAGCAGAGTCTGCCATTCATTCCATGGGAGTAATACACATTTGATTATATTCGAATGTAAAGGAGACTTAAAACCTGTGTTCAGGGGGTCGGGCGGTGGCGCAGGGGGTTAAGCGCATGTGGCGCAAAGCGCAGGGACCGGCGTAAGGATCCCGGTTCGAGCCCCCAGCTCCCCACCTGCAGGGGAGTCGCTTCACAGGCGGTGAAGCAGGTCTGCAGGTGTCTTTATCTCCCCCCTCTGTCTTCCTTTCCTCTCTCCATTTCTCTCTGTCCTGTCCAAAGCGAACAACATCAACAATGGCAATAATAATAACCACAGCAAGGCTACAACAACAAGGGCAACAAAAAGGGGGAAAATGGCCTCCAAGAGCGGTGGATTGATTCATGGTGCAGGCACCAAGCCCAGCAATAACCCTGGAGGGAAAAAAAAAAAAAAAAAAACAACCTGTGTTCAAACTATAATTTGTGCCAGTGAATGGAAATATGCAAATTACTTAGTGTGCCTTCCTGACCAAAAAGAAGCCTCTTTGTTATTTCACAGGAAGGGGTTCCTTGATGAGTGGGATCAGAAAAGAGCTTCTGGAATAGTGCAGCCTGCCTCTCTCTTTCCCTAGTGGGGCAGGGCTCTGGGGAAGCAGAGCTCCAGGACATATTGGTGGGGTTGTCTGTCCAGGGAAGTCTGGTCGGCATCATGCTAGCATCTGGAACCTGGTGGCTGAAAAGAGAGTTAACATACAAAGCCAAACCAAAAAAAAAAAAAAAAAAAAAGAGCTTCTAAGGTCTGTGGGTTGAGTACACACAGTTAAATCTGATCTTAGCTTTGTAAGTCCTAGGTCTGCCTGTGCTGCCCGGCAACTTGTTTTGTTGATGTTGTCAGTCACCAACACAGCCAGGAGAGGGACGACCAGGTCTGCTGGCTTTCTATGAGTAGCAGTGTTCACATAAAATACTGCATCTTTTAAAAAAAATTATTTATTTATAAAATGGAAACACTGACAGGACCATAGGATAAGAGGGGGTACAATTTCTACTACCAGAGCTCCATATCCCATCCTCTCCCCATGTCTTTTTTTTAATTTAATTTTTAAAAATATTTATTTATTCCCTTTTGTTGCCCTTGTTGTTTTATTGTTGTAGTTATTATTGTTTTTGTTATTGTTGGATAGGACAGAGAAAAATCGAGAGGAGGGGAAGACAGAGAGGGGGAGAGAAAGATAGATACCTGCAGACCTGATTCACCACCTGTGAAGACCTGATTCACTCCCCTGCTGGTGGGGCTCAAACAGGAATCCTTAAGCTGGTCTTTGTGCTTTGTGCCACATGCACTTAACCCGCTGCACTATCACCCAACTCCTCAATTTAAATTTTTTTTTTTTTTTTTACCAGAGTTCCATACTTGTAAGAGTCTACTGCTCCCGGTGGGTTCTTTTCTCCTTCCTTCCTTCCTTCCTTCCTTCCTCCCTCCCTCCCTTTCTTCCTCTTTCCTTTTCTTTCTTTTTGGGGGATTAATGGTTTATAGTCAGCAGGAAAATACAGTGGTTTGTACATCTGTAACAATTCTCAGTTTTCCACATAACAATTCAGTTTCCTCTAGGTCCTCCTCCGCCATCATGCTCTAGGACCCAAACCCCCCCCCCCCCCCAGCCCAGCGTTTTTTACTTTGGTGCAAAACACTAAACCCAGTCCAAATTCTGCTGTGTGTTTTCTTATTTTTCAACTTCTTTTTTTTTATTAGTGATTTAATAATGATTGACATAATTGTGGGATTAAGATGGATACAATTTCATACAGTTTTCACCACTAGAGTGCCGTATCCCATCCCCTCCATTGGAAGCTTCCCTTTTCTTTATCCCTCTAGGAGTATGGACCAAAGATCTCTATGGGGTGCATAAGGTGGGAGGTCTATCTTCTATAATTGCTTCTCCACTGGACATGGGTGTTAACAGGCCAATCCATACCCTATCTTTCCCTAGTGGGGTGGGGCTCTGGGGAGGTGGGGTTCCAGGACACATGGATGAGATTGTCTTCCCAGGAAAGTCAGGCTGGCCTCATGGTAGTATTTTCCAGTTTCTGTGTATGAGATCATCTCATATTCATCCTTCTGTTTCTGACTTATCTTACTTAACATGATTCCTTCAAGCTCCATCCAAGATGGGGGGAAGAAGGTGAATTCACCATTTTTAATAGCTGAGAAGTATCCTATTGTGTCTATATACCACAACTTGCTCAGCCACTCATCTGTTGTTGGACACGTTGGGTTGCTTTCAGGTTTTGGCTATTATGGATTGTGTTGCTATGAACATAGGTATACACAAATCTTTTTGGATAGGTGTGTTTGGTTCCTTAGGATATATGCTCAGGAGAGGAATTTCAGGGTCATAGGGTAGGTCCACTTTTAGCCTTCCAAGAGTTCTCCAGACTGCTCTCCACAGAAGATATACTCCCATTCTGTAAGGGGTCTCTTTGTTTGGGTGGTGGTATCTTTTGCTGTACAGAAGTTTTTAATTTGGTGTGGTTCCATTGAATGACCAATGGACATTCCCACCAGCAGTGCAGAAGCGCTCCTTTGTCCCCACAACTTCTGTAGCAGCATTTGTTGTTGTTATCATTTCTGGTGTATGACATTCTAATAAGAGTGAAGTGGTATCTCACTGTTTGCATTTCTCTGACAATCAATGGCTTGAAGTATTTTTTCATATGTTTACTGGCCTTTTGTATTTCTTCTATGGAGAATATCCTGTTCATATCCTCTCTTTATTTTTGAATGGGGTCATTTGTTTTCTTTTTGTGGAGTTTGGTGAGCTCTTTATATATTTTGGTTATTAGCCTTTTGTCCGATGTATGACATGTAATATATTCTCCCATTCTGTGAGGGGTCTCTTTGCTTAGGTGGTGGTATCTTTTGCTGTCATAAGCTTTTTTTTTGCAAAAGCTTTTTAATTTGATGTACTTCCATTGATTTATTTTTGTTTTAGTCTTCTTTGTAGTTGGATTTGTATCATTAAAGATGCCTTTAAAATTTAGATGGAAAAGAGTTCTGCCAATATTTTCCTCTAAATATCTGATAGTTTTTGGTCTAACATCCAAGTCCTTGATCCATTTGGAATTTACTTTTATTTTTTGGTGAAATACAGTGATTCAGTTTCATTCTTCTACATGTTTCAACCCATTTTTTCCTACACTATTTGTTGGCGAGATTCCCCTTTCCCCATTTAATAGGTTGGGCACCTTTTCAAAGATTAGATGTCCATAAGTGTAGGGGCTTATTTTGGGGATCTCAATTCTATTCCACTGGTCAGTGTGTCTATTTATGTTCCAGTAAGTAGTTTTGATCATAATGGCCCTACAATACAATTTGAGATCTGGGAGTGCGATGTTTCCAGTTCTCTTCTTTCTTCTCAAGATTGTTTTGGCAATTCTAGGTATAGGTATTTTTCTGGTTCCAGATCAACATTTGTAGCTTTTGTTCCATTCTCCTAAAAAAAATTAGGTGGACTTTGATGGGGATTGCATCAAATTTGTATATGGCTCTGGGTAGTATATTCATGTTGATGATATTAATTATTCCAGCCCATGAACATGGAATATCTTTCCACTTCTTTGTGTCTTTTTCTATTTCCTTGAATAGTGATTCATAAATTTTAGTATACAAGTCTTTCATTTCTTTTGTTAGGTTTATTCTTTTCCTTTCTCTTCCTTTTTCTTTCAGATAGAGTTTGATAGTGAGAGACTAACAGTGCAGAGGAGACACTGCAGCACTTCTCCATGGCTCATGAAGTTCTCTCAGCAGGTGCACCCACGTGTGGCTAAGGATTGAAGCCAAGTCTTCAACTGTTATAAAGTGTATTCTACCAAGTGAGATGTCTCCGTGCTCCACAAAAAATTGCATTTGGACCCTTATCAGATTTACTGATGCATGAAGAATACCTATGCACTTGAAATATACCTCATTTCTTTTCTTTCTTTTAGTAATAAAGACTACAAATTGCATCAAAATAAACTGTGATATTTTTGCCATACCATGCATTAAAATAAAGAGTAGTGAGATGATTTGAGAAGTACAATTTATTCACACATCATTTACTATCACCATGAACTGGTAGGAGTAATAATTCTCCCCACTTATGCAATAGAAAACTTGGGGGGGGGAATCTCAAAGATCTCACCAAAGGACATACAACTAGTCAGTTAGCAAGTGGCTTATCTAGCTAACTAAACAGCCTGTGCTATCAGCCACAAAGCTACTCAGCTTTTCTGATGTGGTTGCCTTCTTTTTAAAAATTATTATCTTTATTTATTGGATAGAGACAGTCAGAAATTGAGAAGGGAGGAGGAGATTGAGGGGAAGAGAGACAGAGAAATACCTGTAGTCCTGCTTCATCACTCAGAAAGCTTTCTCCCTGAAGGTGGGAACTAGGGACTCAAACCTGGATCCCTGTGCATTCTAGCATGTGCACTGAAGCAGGTGTGTTACACCTGGCCCCAAGGTTACCTTCTCTTTAAAAATTTTTATTTATACAATGGAAACACTGACAAAACCATAGGATAAGAGGGGTAAAACTCCACACAATTCCCACCACCAGAACTTCATATCGCATTCCCTCCCCTGATAGCTTTCCTATTCTTTAACCTTCTGGGAGTATGGACTCAGGGTCATCATGGGGTGCAGAAGGTGGAAGGTCTGGCTTTGTAATTGCTCCCCCACTGAACATGGGCATTGGCAGGTCAATCCATACTCCCAGCCTGTCTCTATTTTTCCCTAGTGGGGTGGGGCTCTGGGGAAGCGGAGCTCTAGGACACATTGGTGGGGTTGTCTGCCCAGGGAAGTCTGGTTGGTATCATACTAGCATCTGGAACCTGGTGGCTGAAAAGAGAGTTAATATGCAAAGCCAAACAAATTGTTGACTAATCATGGACTTAAAGGCTGGAATATTGCAGATAAAGATTTGGGGTCTCCATTTTGAAAATAGCTAGTAGGTATATTTTAGTCATATTCCAAAGGGCCCATGACTATACTAGTTTTTTTCCTGAGCCTGACCTCTGATATGCAGGTGCACCCAAGTTATTGTTTGGGGAGATGATGTCATGGCTGGTAAAAGGGCTAGAGTTGGATCGTTCCTCTCTCCATTGTTATCGGTCATCTCCATCAGGAACAACAAAATAGACACCTTTGTGGGCCCCTATAGGACCTTGACCTCAACTTGGATCAACAATGGTAGAGAATGTTCCATCCTCCAAATGGAGGCTGGATAACGTACTCTATGCTACACCTGAGGAAGACTGGTCCTGATATTGGGGCAGCTTGGGACATTCCTACTCATGACCACAGAATGTGAGCTCAGATCTATAGGGATGCAAAGGTTACATAGGCTCCTAAGCTAAATATAGGCCCCTGATCAAATCAAATCGATGGGGTTTATAGTCAACAATATTTATACACCTTTCCCATACTTGGGAGCTACGTTGTTCCCTGATCCAGCTTTCTGGTACTTCTGCCAGCAATGATATCATCTCCCCAGACAATAACTTGGATCCATCTGCATATCAGATTTCAGGCTCAGGGAAAAAAAACAACAACCAACTATTATAGCTATAGGCCCTTTGGAATATAACTAACATTTGCCACCTACTAGCTATCTACAAAATGAAGACCCTCCCCCAACTCTTCATCTGCACTATACCAGCATTTAGGTCCATGATTAGTCAACAATTTGTTTGGCTTTATATGTTAACTCTCTTTTCAGCCACCAGGTTCCAGATGCCAGCATGATGCCAACCAGACTTCCCTGCACAAAAAACCCTACCATGTGTCCTGGATCTCTGCTTCCCCAGAGCCCTGCACCATTAGGGAAAGGGAGAGGCAGGTTGGGAGTATGGATCGACCAGTCAATGCTCATGTTCAGCAGGAAAGCAGTTACAGAAGCCAGACCTTCCACCCTCTGCAACCCACAATGACCTTGGCTCCATACTCCCAGAGGATTAAAGAATAGGGAAGCCATCAAGGGAGGGGATGTGATATGGAGTTCTGGTGGTGGGAATTGTGTGGAGTTTTATCCTTCTTATCATATGGTTTTGTCAGTGTTTCCTTTTTATAAATAAAACAAACTAACAAACAAACAAAGCTGGGTCAGGGAAGACAGTAGCTCCCAAATATGGGAAAAGTATACAAATATTGTTGACTTTAGACCCCATTAATTTGATCTGGAGCCCATATTTAGCTTAGGAGCCTATGTAACCTCTGCATCCCTGTAGATCTGAGCTCACATTCTGTGGTCATGAGTAGGAACGTTGCAAGCTGCCCCAATTTCAGGACCCATCTTCTGCAGGTGGTAGATAAGAGTATGTTATCCAGTCTCCTTTTAGAAGGTGGAACATTCTTTAACATTGTTAATCTACTTTGAGGGAAAGGTCCTATAGGGGCCCACAAAGGGGTCTATTATGTTGTTCCTGACGGAGATGACCAGTGAAAATGGAGAGAGGGATCTATTTGAGGTCTAGGCCTAACATGTCTGTGTGGGAATCCTAGGACTCCCTGATTAGGGCCCCAGATGATGGGGTCACCTGATAGTGACTAAAGAGTCATCATTAAAGTATGCCAGTCTCTTGCTCTTATTCAGATTTTGTAGTCCTTACTTTGATAAGGTTAGCTTTGGAGTGAATGAGGGAAATGAAATAGGAAATAGATGAGAAAGGTATATATGTCTAAGTAGAAACTATTTCATTAGGAACTTTGTGGTGTCTTTTTAGGTCTTTCTACTTGCTTGTTTCATTTATTGACTCACTGCAGACTATTGAGCACTTTTGTTTTCAGGTATATATTTTGCCCTAATTTGTGGATACATGTGAACATATGCCCTGTCTCATGGGACCTGGTCTATATTTAGGTTTTGGGGCTTTGTTAGGAAGTGATCCACCTGAAATAGAATTAGATACCTATGATAAAGGAAAGTTCTCACCTGAGTAATGAGTCTGAAGAGCTGACATTCCGCACCTGTTGTCTCTGGACACAGTCCAAAGTGAAGCATGTTGAGGTGATAGGCATTGCACTGATTAGGTTGGGATCAGCAGATGCAGTATTATTTGGTATGACTTGAAAGAGGCATACAGGAAAATATATATAGTCTTTACCTCTGCTGAGTTTCTCTGTTGGATCAAGTTTTGGATATACTGTCAACTTTCTTGTTATAGATAGTCCAACTTGGGTAATACTTATATTTCGTAATATAAAATGGTTTGCTTTCTTGGTTGAATTCCTAGTAGAATTATTGGATGTTTATTTATTAGACAGAGACAAAAAGGAATTGAGAGGGAAAAGGAAGACAGAAAGGGAAAGAGACAGAGAGACATCTGCAGCACTGCTTCATTTTTTTCAACTGAATTTAATTTAATTTTATTTTATTTATAAAAAGGAAACACTGACAAAACCATAGGATAAGAAGGGCCCCCTCCACCTTCTTAGCCCTGTAACTCACCACTTGTTTTTTTTTGGTTCCTTCCTTTCACTTGTATAAATGTTTCTTAGACAGGGGAGTGAGAGCTTAAATTTGGGCATCACTCCTACCTTCACTGAGTATTTAATTGGCAATAAATTTTAGCCTTTTTGCAAAAGAGTAAAATGGTCCAACATTTTCCACTACATTTCTTGTTGTTGTTGTCATCAGTGGAGAAACATTTTAGATAGAGGGGAAGAGATTGAGATGGAGAAGTGAAGGAAAGATAGGGCACCACGAGAGCTTCCCCCAGTGCAGTGGGAGTTGGGCTCAAACTGGGCCTCCTGTGTGGCAAGGCAGACACCCTCCTCAGTGAGCTGCTTCCATTGTTTGGTTTTTCTTTTCTTTTTTAATTTTTTTAAAAATATATTTATTCATTTATTCCCTTTTGTTGCCGTTCTTTTATTGTTGTCGTTATTATTGTTGTTGTTGTTGATGTTGTTGGATAGTACAGAGAGAAATGGAGAGAGGAGGGGAAGACAGAGAGGAGGAGAGAGAGACAGACACCTGCAGACCTGCTTCACCACCCGTGAAGCGACTCCCCTGCAGGTGGGGAGCTGGGGGCTCAAACCAGGATCCTTCCCCTGGTCCTTGCGCTTTGTGCCACCTGCACTTAACCCGTTGTGCTACCACCCGGCTCCCTTTTTTTAATTTTTATTTATAAAATGGAAACACTGACAAGACTATAGGATAAGAGGGGCACAATTCCGCATACTTCTCACCACCAGAACTCTGTATCTCATCCCCTCCCCTGATAGCTTTCCTATTCTTTATCCCTCTGTGAGTATGGACCCAGGGTCCTTGTGGGATACAGAAGATGGAAGGTCTGGCTCTGTAACTGCTTCCCTGCTGAACATGGGCGTTAGCAGATTGATCCATATTCCCAGTCTGTCTCTCTCTTTCCCTAGTGGGGCGGGGCTCTGGGGAAGAGGGGCTCCTGGGTAGCAGACCTTTTTGGTCAGTTTCAGATGCAGTTCTGGAGTCAGGGGCAGGTCATACTTTCCAAAGGGTATAGACCACATGAGCAAGAAATGGAAATGTATTGACACCTATCTTAGGGAAATGTGAAAATGTAACTTCATGACAACAACAATCCTATAAATTCCCTCAATAAAATGATGCTGAAGTTGAAAAAAACAGGGGGGTCAGGTGGTGGCACACTGGGTTAAGGGCACAGATCACCATGCGCAATGGACCTGGGTTCAAGCCCCTGCTCCCTACCTGCAGGGAAGACACTTCATGAACAGTGAAGCAGGTTTGCAGGTGTCTTATCTTTTTTTTCTCTCTCCCGTTCCTTCTCAATTTCTTTCTATCCTGTTGAATAAAAATAAAGTGGAAAGAAAAAAACAGTAGGAAAAACATAAAGAACGCAAGAACAGACATTGGCAAGGGGAAAATAACAAGCATCCACTACATTTGAGTTTACCCTGTCTTTAGCAGCAGAGCAGTCTAGTACTTAGATCTCAGTACTCTAGAATGCCTCTTATGATTTATTGACTGTTGTGGGCAGTTCACTGTCTAGGTGCTGTGTAAAACAGCACTCCATAATTGTTTGTGATTTGTTAAAATAATGCCCCAGTACGAACAAGAAACCAGAGGTTTAGTATGATAGAAAGCACACACAAATATTTAGGCTAGGAGGTAATGTGTAATACCCGCCATTGAAGTACCATACATAGGTACTTTCCCAGTAGGCAAACCTCCCTGGAAACACTCAGGGCATTTTCTTTTGTTTTCCTTTTCTTCTTACCACCCCCTTCAACTCCTCTCCTCTCTTTCCCTCTCCTCCCCTTGTCTTCCCATCCCTTTCTTCCTTTCTTCTTTCCTTCCTTTTTTTTCTTTCCACCAGAGTTAACCCTGAGACTCAGTACTTACATGACTTCACTGCTCCTGGTAACCTTTTTTCTCCTTTATATACAAGGTGAGAGCAAAAGGCAGAGAAAGAGGGGAGAGAGAGAGAGAGAGAGAGAGAGAGAGAGAGGGAGAAAGGAAGGAAGAAACTGAAGCACTATTCTACCACACATGAAGGTTACCCTCACTCTCCACCCCTAAAGGTGCTCATAGTGACAGGGGCTCAAACTCAGGTTGTTTATCATGGCAATGTGTGTCCTCTACCATGTGAATCACCTCCCAGCCCCATGGCACCCCCACTTTTTGTGCTGTGTGCTGAGAAACCTTACCCTATGGATAGTGAATTTCACAGAAACAACGCATTGCACAATTTTTCCTTAATGTTAACATGTAAGATGAATTCATATAAGGAAAATGCAAACCTTTATGCACAGGATTCTTATCACATTCTTGAGAAGAACTAGAGGCTTTACTGAAAGGCGCATTATTAAAACTAAAATTTAAAATGTGCCCTTGAGCCTCCAGGAAATATTCTTGAAATATTTTCCCCTACATGGGCTAATGTAGAGTGAGAAGTTTTCTTCCTTTCTTAGCCCTGAAATAGTTTTCTTTTCCAAATCTTCCTGCTTAATACCAAAGAAGGGGCACAATAGTTTGTTCTGAATTTAAGGAATTATGTTTTTTTTCAGTACCTAGTCTAGTGTCTAATGCCCAAGAGGACCTCAATAAATACCAGTTGACGCTCAGTATATAGGTACAAATGATTACCATGCCTGTCTCCCCTTTAAGATGGACTGTTTAAAACACCTCTCATTTCATAGACTTCTTGACCTAAGCTTTTTTTTTTTTTTTTTTTCCTGAAGCTGATTAAAATGGAAACTCTTGTCTCTTCTATGGGCTTATACTTTTGAAAATCTAATATTATTTTTTAATTAATTAATTTATTTTCTCTTTTGTTGCCCTTCTTTTTCACTCTTGTTGTAGTTATTGTTGTTACTGATGTCGTCGTTGTTAGATAGGACAGAGAGAAATGGAGGGAGGAGGGGAAGACAGACAGGAGGAGAGAAAGACAGACACCTGAAGGCCTGCCTCACCTTCAGTGAAGCAACTCCTCTGCAGGGGGGGGGAGCCGGGGCTCCAACCGGTATCCTTATGCCAGTCCTTGCACTTTGTGCCACGTGTGCTTAACCCACTGTGCTACCGCCCAACTCCCCTAATATCATTTTCATGAAGGCCTGAAAGCTCCAAAAGGCTAGCAGGTGAACCAAATATTGGTGTACTTATGTCAGCTTCTCATGTCCATATTAGTCCTGACATTAGTTACCAGAGCACTGCTCAACTCTGGCTATGGTAGTGCTGGGGATGACTGCATTTCGGTGCCTTAATCATGATATATATACATATATATATACATATATATATGTATATATATATGTATATATATCAATTATACCATCTCCCTGGCCCTAATTAATATTTTAGTGCTGTATTGAGGATCAGATTCAGCATCTCATGTATATGTGGCATACAATCTGCTACTGAGCCACCACCCTGATGCAATTTTTTATTTTATTTACTGGAGAGAGAGAGAGAGCCCCCTCAACTCTACCATGGAGTTCTACTTGTTTTGTGTTTGCTACTGTTATGTGGTACCTAGAGCTTTACATATAAATGTCACATTCTCTACTGCTGAGCCACCTCCCCAGCCCAAGGTCTATACTTCTTCTTTTTGCATCCTCACCAAACAAAGACAATTCAACAGAAGAATGAGAAATCATTTATTTCTTGAACACATTTTTGTGAAGAGCCAGGGAAGTGTATTGGAATATCAAGAACAGAAACAAATTCTCCATCCTTTGTCTACTGCCTTACCTGTCTGCCTTCTGCTTCCCACATTGCTTCTGTATGGATGGAATAGATACTAAAACAAGACAAACACAACACTCAGTTTTGTTAGGGTGTGTGGGGGAGCTAGCATAATAATTATACAAAAAGCACTTTCATGCCTGAGTCCCCAAAGTCCCAGGGTCAGTCCCCAGTACTACTATCAGCCAGAGCTGAGCAGTGCTCTAGTATAAACAAACAAACAAATAAATAAAATGTGTTTATTGATGACTTCACAGCAAAGGAGAGAAAATAGAAAGTTCAGGTCACCCAGAGTAAGGAGCAATGAGGTTTATGAAAACAACACAAAAGGTTGAAAGAAATGGAATTATGGAGGGAGATCCTTATAGAAAGGGTTAATAGCAGGACAGAGCTGTCTGGGATATTGCATGACTCAAAAAGGAATGAGTAAGCAGGCAAGAAAAGTCAGGAAAACACTGGAGAAATAGAGTGGAAATGACACAATCACTGAGATCATATGTTCAGAAGGATCAAAGGAATGTGAAGCCCTACAAGGCTGAAAGAAAGCTTTTAGGGCACCAAAGTAGACACCTGGAGAGGTTATGTGTGATAATATGCCTGTATCTTCATGATAAAACATGAGAAGAGATAAAGGACTCTAGACCTACAGATGTTGATGAGCTATCCAGAAAGTTGTCTATGGATGTTTTTAAAAAACAGGCAAAGCAAAAGACCAGAAAAGGTTTAAGAATATGCAGTGGGGAGAGTGGTAGGCAGGAAGAAGGAGTGGGAAAGGCTGGGGAAACAGAATGTTGTGATGCCCTGGGAAATGGCATGGTGGCAGAACTCTGGGCTTGCAAGCATGAGGTCTTGAGTTTGATCCTGAGCACCGCATATGTCTGAGTGCTGCACGGCCACCCGCCCCACCTATTTCTCAGGAAATAAATAAATAAGTTATGAGAAATCAGAATGATGTGAATACCGGTAGACATTATTAAGCATACACGAGGCTTAAAAAAAAAAAAGGAAAAGAAACTGAGGAGCAAGGAATAAGGACAGATCCCTAATCGAATGTCATTGTGGAGTAGGGAAGGTGAAGAGTAGGAGGCATGTGTGTGGAATGCTGGGCTTGGAGAGGTAGAAGTATCATCTTGCAGATAAAATCAGATTTTGATTAAAGTGAAGTGATGACAGAGCAGCTGAAGTAAAGATCAAGAGTATGAGGTGGTTTATTTTCAATAGATGACTGGTTTCCTCTGAGACCCTCAGGAAAACTCAGGCTGGGATGTGGAGAAACAAAAATGCAGGGTTGATGGTTGACCATGGTAAGTTTAGTGCAGTGGAAGGTAACTCAAGATTCACATTAATGATAAGGAAGCATGTTGGATAGTATGCCAGCTCCCCCCGGCTTAAACACCAGTATGTCTGTATGAGATTAATTTGATCCCATTCAAAGCTTCGGTCTATTTACATAAATCACTTTTACATTTACATAAAGCACCACCTTCCCTCCAGGGCATTGGTGGTTTAGTGGTAGAATTCTCACCTGCTCTGCCCCCTCTCCTTGTCACACCCTGATCTTCCACCAGTCACTTTTCACTCCACCCTCTCTATGTCACATCCTGTTTCCACCCTACTTGGAGAGTATAAAAACAGCTGCTCTTCTGATTAAAGACACTTGGAAATTGCTTTCCGGCTCTGATGGTTCCAGTGTATCTCCTGCAAAGTTAGTGCGGCACGAGTTCCTGATCCCTCTCCCACGCAGCAGCCTAGATCGGCTCCAGTTGAGTTCTCTCAAACCCAGAGAACACTAGCTCGGGAAGAAGCACCCTCAGGCTATCCCAGCAGAAGCAGACAGAAAAAAGTGAATTCTTCTTAAACATTAAAATTTTTTTATTTATTTAAAAAAGGAGACATTAACAAAACCATAGAATAAGGGGTACAACTCCACATAATTCCCATAACCAGATCTCCGTATCCCATCCCCTCCCAAGATAGCTTTCCTATTCTTTTTTTTTGCCTCCAGGGTTATTGCTGGGGCTTGGTGCACCATGAATCCACAGCTCGTGGAGGCCGTTTTTTCTCCCATTTGTTACCCTTGTTGTAGCCTTGTTGTGGTTATTGTTGTTGTTGATGTCGTTCATTGTTGGATAGTGTTGGTCTGCTTCTAAATTCTGCTTTTAAGACCCCTTCTGTTGTATTGCTTGACGCTGTGGTCTATTTACATAATCATTGTTTTGACACCTGCACTGGGTTAATCCCCACTGGTTCCAGCGCTTTTTCCTTCTCCCCACACCCTATCCTACCTACATCCTCTTCTGACCTGACACTTCCGCTTTAGGAGATATATAGGACAGAATTGTGACTAGAGATTAGATTGTTGAACTGCATCCCCGCTTGTCAATAAAGACTGAACTACGTTCCCAGCTCAGCCATGAGTCCCTGGTCGTCTCTCTCCTGCCTGAGAAGCTAGCCCGGCAGGATAGGACAGAGAGAAATGGAGGAGAGAGGAGGGGAAGACAGAGGGGGGGAGAGAAAGACAGACACCTGCAGACCTGCTTCACGACTGCGAGGTGCACCTTCTGCATCCCACAATGACCTTTGCTCCATACGCCCAGAGGGATAAAGAATAGGAAAGCGGGAGTTGGGCGGTGGTGCAGTGAGTGCAAAGTGCTAGTGGTGCAAAGCACAAGGACCGGCTTAAGGATCTGGATTAGAGCCCCTGGCCTCCCACATGCAGAGGATTAAGCTCATGTGGTGCAAAGTGCAAGGACCAGTGTAAGGAATCTGGTTTGAGCCCCCGGCTCCCCACCTGCAGGGGAGTCGCTTCACAGGCAGTGAAGCAGGTCTGCAGGTGTCTGTCTTTCTCTCCCCGTCTCTGTCTTCCCCTCCTCTCTCCTCCATTAGGGCACTTTCCCAGACTCATAGACACAGTTTTGAGATCTGTGCCTAATCTTCTTAAACATAGGGCTCAACCTTCATCAAATAGGACCTTCCTGGGCATCTGGGACTAGGGTCACCCCAAAGGATTGGCACATGGTTTGGTTTGAAAATGAGTGGAGCAGGGTTATCTTACATCCATGTTGGATAAAAATCTTCAGAACATGAGACATTGAGGATAGAAGCCAAGATGAAGGGAAAATGGGCTTATCTCAGAAGGTTACCTTCAGATAACCGTTGCTTCTACATTCAGCTCTCTGCCACCTTGGCATTTCTTCCTCCCACACCCCTCCCCACAGACTGAATAAGAAAGTATCTCCTTATTCTGGAATCCTTCCCACTCAATTTTAGTGTTGGGTGGGGCAGTGAGGCGGAGGGAAGTGGGAACGATTGTCTAATCATAGTAAAGGTCTGGTAGCCCTTACAACCTCTCTTTCTTACACACACACACACACACACACACACACACACACACACACACACACACACACACATACACACACACACACTACCCAATAAGTTCAGGCTTCAAGGATGGGGGAGGAGTATGAAGACATTTGTGAAAACAATTCTTTAAAAAAAAAAAAAGTTTGGGAGTCTGGCGGTAGCTCAGCGGGTTAAGCACACGTGGTGCAAAGCGCAAGGACCAGTGTAAGAATCTCTTCACAGGCGCTGAAGCAGGTCTGCAGGTGTCTGTCTTTCTCTACCCCTCTCTGTCTTCCCCTTCTCTCTCCATTTCTCTCTGTCCTGTCCGACAATGACGACATCAGTAACAACCACAATAATAACTACAGCAATAAAACAACAAGGGCAACAAAAGGGAATAAATAAAATATATTATTTTAAAAGTTTGTCTTCTTGAGCCCTAAGACAGCAGGAACCTCACATTTCCACTGTAGAGCCTATATTTCCCCCAGTTCTGGAACCTTAGGGTGAGGCACACTTTCCTGCATGCTTCCTTCAATTCATATCAAATAATATTGCATCCGCTGATCCCGACCCAATCAACACAATGAGTACCACCTCAGCATGCTTCACTTCAGACTGTGTCCAGAGAATTCAGGTGTGGAATGATAACCTTTCAGCTTCATTACTCGGGTGAGACCTTTCTTTTCATAGGATTCTCTAATTCCATTCCAGGCAGTTCACTTCCTGAGTCCCAAAACCTAGATATAGATCAGGTCCCATGAGATAGAGCATATGTTCACACGTATCCATAAACTAGGGCAAAATATATACTTGAAAGCAAAAGTACACAATAGTCTGCAGTGAGTAACCCCCAACACTTCATCTGCACTATTCCAGCCTTTAGGTCCATGATTAGTCAACAATTTGTTTGTCTTTGTATGTTAACTCTCTTTTCAGCCACCAGGTTCCAGATGCTAGCATGATGCCAACCAGACTTCCCTGGACAGAAAACCCCACCAATATGTCCTGGAGCTCCACTTCCCCAGAGCCCCAGCCTACTAGGGAAAGAGAGAGACAGGGTGGGAATATGGATCAGCCAGTCAACGCACATGTTCAGCGGGGAAGCAGTTACAGAAGCCAGACCTTCCACCTTCTGCATCAATGTCTCATGTTCTGAAGATTTTTATCCAACATGGATGTAAGATAACCCTGCTCCGCTCATTTTCAAACCAAACCATGTGCCAATCCTTTGGGGTGACCCTAGTCCCAGATGCCCAGGAAGGTCCTATTTGATGAAGGTTGAGCCCTATGTTTAAGAAAATTAGGCACAGATCTCAGAACTGTGTCTATGAGTCTGGGAAAGTGCCCTAATCCCCAGATATTCCTCCCCAGATCATCACCCTTTTGGTTATGCGGCCTCTGGCAGGTTATTTGACTTCTTGGAAACGTGGTGGCCTATGTGGATCATATATATGACACTCATATACCTTATTTGTGAGGATTAGTGCATATGGAATATTTAATTAGCATTGTGTCTGCTACAGAGTTGGGGGGCAGTGTTAACATTATGCATCCAGTGTGCTTCTAGTGGGGAGCAGGACAAAGATGTACAAAGAGTCGCCACAGACCTTGAAATAGTTCACAGGAAGGTGCCTGTTTTGCACAGCCTTCCAACAAAGGTTGCTCTCCTCATGTTGCTTCCAGGGAATGACTGAGATGACAACTCTACACTGGATCTCCCTACTCAGATACAGTTCCCTGTTCCCTCTCTTGGGAGACCATTAATAAGGCAAAAGAGTGAGACAAACACTTTAGAATACAACAATACTCAATTTTGATTTGAGGCCTCAGAAAAGTCACAGAAACACTTTAAGAAACCCATTTATGTAGCACTGAGACGAAAAGTGTCATAGCTGGGGCTGGGTGGTCACACACCTGGTAAAGTGCACAGGTCCTCACCTGCAGGGGGGAAAGCTTCACGAGTGGTGGAGCAGTGTTGCAGGCATCTCTTTTCTCTTTCTATCCCTAGCAGAAATAAAGCAAAAAAAAAAATCAAATTACTTTTACCTGTGAGGGTTTTTTTTTTTTTTTTTTTAAAGAAAAGCATAAAGGTTATGTCAGCCGTGAAGTGATTGTATTTGTAAAATGAAGTGTTACACTAACAAGTGTGTGTGCATATGCTGGGGTGAGGATAGTGGGGGAGGGGAGAGAAAAACTTTCCTATTACACAGACTTCAGGGAAAATGTCTGCTTGCTTCCATAAACAAAACCAAAGCAACTGCATATTAAAAAAGAAGAGCACTATTTTATAAACAACCTTTTCTGAGGATATAAAAACTTCTCTCCTTAAACAAAGTGGGGAAAGGGCAGAGGGGATTCAAAAAATAAGTCAGGGATTTTTCTTTACAGTGCAAAATAGCTGCTCTCTGAACCCAGTTCTCTCGTTTTCTTTGCCCTTTCACCAACAGAGTTCCTTTCTGCTGTTATTTTTTAACAGAGAACATAAGTTTCCAGTTGACAGAGTCCATGCTAAGTTCTTTCACTGAACATTGCACAAGTGCCACAGGGTTTGAAGCTGAACATGGGCCTGCTGCCCAGTGCCACAGAAAGTCACTGTGTATTACCAGCCTTTACATGAAGGAAAAACGCTTTGTAGCCATTCAGACCCACAAATGGAGAATGGAGTATATCACTCAAATCAACCTCCCTGCCCTGTAGAAGCAGAGGCAGACTGAACAGCCAGGAGCTGGATTTTGGCAGAAAGCAGGAAGGGATCCAATGCCGCAGATGTCTGCTTCTTGAACCACAGATCCTAGAAGTTTCTTTTTTCTAGAAGAAACTCTACAATCTGTCTTAACTGTTTTTATTAGGGACAAGGTGAACAGGAACTGGGTGGGAGCCTTGCAGTCTCCAATAGTTGTTTTTTTGTTTCCAAATTTGGTTTTAGCATCTCAAATGTACCCTCACAAAAGTTTCTTTCCATAAACAGAACAAGCAGAGTTATCTCAATCTTGGGTGACCTTCACTCCATATCAGACAGCCCAGTGCTTCTGAGAACCCCAACTTCAGTTTCTGACTTTCCCCTTAAGCAAATAAGAGAGGGGGCACTTCAAAGCAAAGGAGCTACCCCAGCTCACACTCTTCAGGAGACAAGGTTGGAGGTGAGGAGTGACTTTCCTCTTGCTCAGGGAAGCGGATCCTGGATGGTAAAGGGTGTGTGTGGAGGGCAGCTGAGAAGAGCTGGTCCTGTGTACGGTCAGCAGAGATCCCTATCCATCAGCACACCACTGGGATCTGTCCTGTTTCAGTCGGGAACGTTCCTCAGATAAAGAACCTGGAGTGGAAATGCAAGCCCTCAGTGCTTCAATCAGAATTACCCAAGGACTGCTGGACACTGATCACGTGGTGTGCAAGAGTAGGCCTGCCCCTCAAACAACTCAGTGTGAAACTGAAAACAATGACAGTGAACTCTCAGAACTGAATCACGGGACAAGAATGTGCCAGTGGAGCCTTCTCCGTGATACCTTTGACCTGGAACTGTAAACAAGTGCTTATTTCTCTGCCTAGCTCTGCTTTTTAGAATGACCCCATTGGGACTGCAGATTACTTAATGGTTATATTTAGCAAGTCATGGAAGGGATTAGCTAGTTCAGCCAACTTGCCTTTCTTTGGAGGCCTGAATGCCTTTTGCTTTCCTGGATGCCTTTTGCCTGTTTCTTCCTCCTGGGACTCAACTTCTTCTTGGCTTAAAAAGTCTCCCTATAACCTCAAACACTGTCAGAATAGATAGAATGGGGAGCTGTCAACCAAGTACCCAGGTCTCAAACTTTTCCCTCAGCAGCCTAAAATTCTGCTTTTCAAACTTCCTTTCTTTCCAGAAATGTATTTAAAAAAAAAAAATCAGCCATGTTTCCTAACACAATTATGCAAGTACCTTTGGGAGTGTAAATGACTCAAGCCTTTTTCTCTTTTATGTATTCACAGACTGAGGAAGAGGTATAATTTAAGGCTTGGAGGAGAGGAGGGTGACTGGAGCCTAGAGAAGGCAACTTCTGGCAAAAACAGCAAACTCTGTCTCTCTGTTCCCCCCCCCCCCCCCCAACACACACACACAACCATGAAAATGGGACAGAGGAATGAAAGAGGTAAAAACCCAAAGAGGAGACAGTTCATGAATTTCTCTCAGCTGTGAATTAAATTAATGGTTATAACAATGGTTCTCCTAAACATGGATTTAGTAAAATTTGTGAGTGGATCTTGGAGGCAACTCAATGGTATAGAGTGTGAGGCCTTGGGGTTGAATAGTTAGATTTTTCCAGTGTGCTTTAAAATTAGAGCTGAGTGGGGGACAGGCAATGGTGGCACACTTGGCTGAGTGCACACATTATAATGTGCAAAGACCTGGGTTAAAATCCCTAGTCTCCATCTACAGAGGGGAAGCTTCATAAGCAGGGAAGCAGTGGTGCAGGAGTCTTTCTTTCTCCCTCTCTATCTTTCCTTTCTGCCTCCATTTCTTTGTGTCCTATTAAATAAATAAATAAATAGACAGATAGATAAATAAACAAGTAAGTAAAATTTAAAATAAGAGCTAGGACTGAGGAGATAGTTCAGCCTGCTAGAGCACCAATTTACATGTCTGAGGTTTCAGAGGTCCCAGATTCAGTCCTCAGCACCAGAGCTCTTCTCTTATTCTCTCTTTCACAAAATAAACACATTATTAAACATTTAAAAAGAAATGCTTTTTATGCGCTTTTTAAAGTGATGCAAGTGGGGGCTGGGCAGTGGCACACCAGGTTAAGTGCACATAGTATGAAGGGCAAGGACCCGCACAAGAATCCCAGTTCGAGCCCCTGGCTCCCCATCTGCAGGTGGGGTTGCTTCAGAAGCAGTGAAGCAGATCTTCATGTGTCTGTCTCTTTTTCTCTCTCCCCCTCTCTCTCTCCTTCCCTCTCAATTTCTCTCTGTCCTATTCAATAGAATGAAAAAGAAAAATGACCACCAGGAGCAGTGAATTCATAGTGCAGGCACTAAGCCCCAGTGATAATCCTGGAGGCAAAAATAAAAAAAAATAAAATAAAATGAAAAAATAAAGTGATAGAATGAGATTAGGAGGTGGCTTGTGGTACAAGGGGCTCCTTGCATGGGTAAGGATCTGGGTTTTATACACAGCATTGCATGTGATGGAGTAGTGCTCTGGTTTCTCTCCCTAGCTGATAAAAATACAGTTTAAAAAGTTGTTTAACAAAATAACTCAATAAAATAGTGGGACAAAGAACTAAACAGACAATTTTCTAGAAATACACATGGCCCACAGACATATGAAGAAATGCTCCACTTCACTTACCATCACAGAAATACTAATTAAAACTACACTGAGATACTATCTCACTCCTGAGAGAATGGCTTCCATCAACAAACCAGGAAATGACAGGTGTTGGAGAAGTTGTGGAGAAAAAGGAACTTTGCTGCACTGCTGGTGGGAATGCAGACTTGTACATCTCCTTTGGAAGACTCTGTGGGGAGTCCTTAAAACAATTAAAAATGAAAGTACCTTATGATTCAGCAATACCACTCTTGGGCAGTTATGCAGTGGACAATCAAGCACTAATTTGAAGGGACATGTGCACCTTTATGTTCATAGCTGCATTATTCACAGTAGCCAAAGAGTGGAAGCAGCCTAGGTGCCCTTCATCAGATGACTACTTAAAGAAGTCATGAGGTATATATTTCATGGAATACTACTTTGCAATCAAATAAGATGATATTGTGTCCTTTCGGACAAAATGGGTAGAACTGGAGGTGATTACACTTAGCTAAACACTCATACATGGAATCCAGAGATCTGATTTACATGAACTTGCCAAAAAAAAAAAATCCAAATAAAACAGAAGCACGCAAACTGTTTGTAAGGCTTATGAGAACTATGGTGGTTATCTTATGGTGGGTGTAGAACTATACATGTGATCTTACAGTCATAACAAACTATTAATAACAAAAAAGTTGCTTAAATGCTTGAAGTAGCACATATTTATTGTAGAGAGTTTAGTCAATGTAGTAAAGCAAGAAGAGGACATCCATAAATATATAATTTATACACTGCCTCTTATTAATGTTTATTCTTCCTAAATTAAGCAAACATTCTGTTCTGGAATGTGTAAGTGGAATTGTGTTTAACTCAAAAAGTACAACAATCCTAACTGAATCTGGTGAGCAGTGCCCAGAATGTGTTTGCCTACAAGACAGAAGCAGAGTGGAATGACTTCCCATGTCTATATTCTGGCACCATCTTGATATAACATTTCCACTGTTTATTGCCAAGACTTCTCAAAATTTGGGGCCTTTTTTTCTCAAACTATGAAATTGCCAGTGCTTCCTCAGAGCTTACGGTGGCTAGCTCTTTGATAATGAAATTCCCTGGCTTCTCCTGTCCATCTTGGATGCATTGGGAAATTATATATGATTTTTCAAAAATAGGATAAAATTATTTTGGCCTATTGGTCACTTAAGTCTGTTATGATTTCTGCAGTGTAGAATTCTGTTCTGTGCAAAAACTACTACAGCTACTAATAGCTCTTGTTGATACTTCATATGACAACTCATTTTTGCAGCCTCAGGCATAGGAGTCTCTTTGCATAAGCATTATGCTATCTACCCCTGCCCTTGACACTTCTTTTTTGAAGTTGAGCTTGTGTCTGACAATGCTGTAGAAGCAAAGGGGAGTCTAACCAACCTAATTACATGCCAAGACAGATTAATTTCCATATTCCTTAAGATTTCCTGGAAATCATCTGGATTTTTTTGTAGTAGCTTTTGAAACTGTTTTCTACTTTTTCTACTATTATCAGTCTATTGAAATGTTTTATTTCTTTCTGTCAGTGTCGATAAAGTTGAAGATTATTTATATCTTAGAAAAGTGCACATAATGGGAACAGGTGATGGCACACCTGGTTAAGTGCACACATTACAGTGCACAAGGACACAGGTTCAAGCCCCTCGTCCCCACCTGCAGGAGGAAAGCTTCACAAGTGGTGGAGCAGTGTTGCAGGTGTGTCTTTGTCTCTCTCTTTATCTCCCCTTCCTTTCAATTTCTCTTAGTCTCTATCCAATAATAAATAAATAATATTAAAAATATTTTATATGGTCCTTCATATCTATGGTCATGTTCCCATCTTCATCTTTGTTGTCTAGTCTGTTGTATTTATCTATTAATTTTTTATTTAATCAGACTTGTGAGAGTGTTGAATTTTTTAATTATTATTATTTGTAGATAAATTGCTCTTAGCTTTATTAATTAAGTAAACACTTGGTTTTGTTGCCTCTTAAAAAAAAAGAATTCTATTCAGAGCAAATTCATTGTATCAGGAGCTCGAGCTGTTCTCTGTACCTCCTGTTATTGGAGCCTCCCTCCATTCCAGTCACCTTAGTGAGCTATCTGCCTCTGTCTACACAACATTGTGGATGCCTTAGAAAATTGTAGATGATTTTTCAAAATTAGAATAAATTTTTGCCCATAACAATACATCAACAACAATACAGAAGTCCCATGGGTACAGGGAAAGAATCTTACAATAACAAAAACAGCATGAGGCAGAAAGCAAAAGACCCACTGGAGTTACCTCTTGCTGTGTGCTCTTGCTTATGAGAACTTGTCCAAACCCAGAAAGCTTTGTGTCCCTAAACATAATGCAAACTTTCCTGTCTCTCTTAAACTGTTTTGTGCACCAGAATAATACTGACCCAGTTTACTTTTTTTTTTTTTTGAGTGGCTTTATTCTGGAGGTAGGGTCAAGAGGAATTACTGAAATGAAAAAAGGATATTCTAGGATGTTTTCTAATCAAATATGTGCTATGTTTTACCAAGGCATTTAAATTACTTTTAAATAGTTCATCAATTATTTTTGCTCATAACTATATTTAATATTAATTTTATCTGACGATTTTACAGTCTATATTAGTTCAACAAAGGAAGCCTTAGGAGTAGAAGTTGCCGACTAATGAACTACATTATGGCCAAGATCACAGGCCACCCTTAATTCCAACAGCCTATATGCAGGTGTGGAAACAAATGCCAAAATCCGCATTTAAATGAAGAACATTCCCACAGTTGTGTGACTGGCAAACTACAGAAGCCAATATGCATTTCCAATAGGAAGTGATGTGTCCCTATGTGGTAAAAGGAAAGAAATCTTTACCCAGGAGGAGTACTACCAAAGACTGTATGAACAGATACTAAACTTAGTACTAAAAGAGTGTGTTTATGTCTTTACTGTGAGGCTGCACATTCTAATTTTTTTTTTGTTTGTTCCAATTTATTTTGTTGGTAAAATACCAGTGTTTTTTTTTTGTTGTTGTTGTTGTTGTTGTTTGAAGTCATGCCAGGGATGAATAGTCAAATGGGAAACAAAGAATGAATTTGTAATAGTTGGCCAAGCCCTCCATGCTCTCAAATGTGGACTGTCTTAGTGAAAATGGACTGGAGAATATGACTTAGGCCACATTATAAGACAACAGTGAGATCATCTGCTTCCTGCTCTCCTGAATCCAAGATGACCATCTGTAGAACAACATCCAACTAGTTGGCCTACTCCTGGTAATCAGAGAAAACAAGAATAGAGACACTTGACCAAGCTTGAGTACTCGGGGGAAATTTACAAACATGATGATGATAATAAAAAAAAAAATCATAAAGCAGCCAATGGTTCGTTTTCTAGTAAGTTATAAAGACAATACCTACTAAAAAAATTTTTTTTCAGAGACAGATGGACCAGTATGAGCTAGGCTGCCTGGAAAAAGGTCAGGGGAAACAAGAATTTAGCTAGATATTACAAAGCAATTATAAATTAAAAAAAATAAGAGGGCTGGGCAGTAGCTTACTGGATTAAGTGCACATGTTACAAAGTACAAGGACACAGGCAAGGATCTGGGTTTGATCTCCTCACCTGCGGATGTATGTGTGTGTGTGTGTGGGGGGGGGGGTCGTTTCACAAACAGTGAAGCAAGGTGTTTCCAAGCATTCTGCAGGTGTCTTTCTCTCTCCCTCTTTATCTCCCCACCCTCAATTTTCTATCCAATACAAAGTGGGAAAAATTGCTGCCAGGAGCAGTGGATCTGTAGCGCCGGCACACAGCTCCAGGGATAACCGTGGAGGAAAAAAAAAAAGGGGGGGGGGAAGATGCATGAGCTAGAGAGAGCATAATGGATATGCAAAAAAAAAAAAGGAGTCGGGCGGTAGCACAGCGGGTTAAGCTTACGTGGCGCAAACCACAAGGATCACCTACAGAGGAGAAGCAGGTTTGCAGGTGTCTATCTTTCTCTCCCCCTCCTCTCTCCATTTCTCTCTCCTATCCAACAACTACAACAATAAAATAACAAGGACAACAAAAGGGAATAAATATTTTAAAAAATTATTATAGGGAGTCAGGAGGTAGCGCAGCAGGTTAAGCGCACATGGTGCAAAGCGCAAGGACTGGCAATAAGGATCCTGGTTCGAGCCCCTGGCTCCCCATCTGCAGGGGAGTCGCTTCACAGGCGGTGAAACAGGTCTGCAGGTGTCTGTCTTTCTCTCACCTCTCTGTCTTCCCCTCCTCTCTCCATTTCTCTCTGTCCTATCCAACAATGTACATCAACAATAATAACTACAACAACAATAAAAACAACAAGGGCAACAAAAAGGAAATAAATAATAATAATAATAAGCACCACAAAGGTATAGACAAATACAGCGACGGTCAAGATAAATTTCAAAGACAATGAATAAAATGGTTTGACTAAAGCATAGAATTCATTAGGTGAAATGCAGAAGGTGAGATCGACAGGTTATATTCATATCTCACTTTGAAGGAGTTTAAATGCGAGATTATAGAATTTGAACTTGGGCTGGAGACACAGCACAATGGTTAATAGAAGAGACTTTCATGCCTGAGGCACCAAACAGTCCCAGGCTTAATCGTCAGCACCACCATAAGCCAGAGCTGAGCAGTGCACTAGTAAAAATAATTAAATAAATAGAAGGAATTTGAACTTTATATATAAGCAGTGAAAAGCCACTCAAGGATTCTAAGATCAAAGTGAGAATAGCGTTTAAAATGTATAATATGGTCCAGTTAGGATGGTGGGTATATTTTCCAAACATTCTGCAGTGATTTAATTTTTGTAACTCAAAAATTTAATTTTTTTTTCCTTTGGAACAAGTGCTGGGATCCTGGTTCTAGCCCCTGGCTCCCCACCTGCAGGGGAGTCGCTTCACAAGTGGTGGAGCATGTCTGCAGGTGTCTGTCTTTCTCTCCCCCTCTCTTCCCCTTCCCTCTCAATTTCTCTCTGTCCTATTCAACAACAATGGCAGCAACAATAACAACAACAGAAAGAAAAAAAAAAAAAAAAGGAGAAAATGGCCACAGGAGCAATGGATTCATGGTGCAGGCACCGAGCCCCAGCAATAACCCTGAAGGCAAATAAATAAATAAATAAATAAATAAATAAATAAATATTTTTTTCCTTGATTTATAGGTAAGAGGACCGGGTGCACTGGACAGTGGTGCACTGGGTTAAGGGCATAGTATGAAGCACAAGGACCTGCATAAGGGTCCTGGTTAGAGCCTTCACAAAGAGTGAAGTAGGTCTGCAGGTGTCTTCTCTGTCTCTTCCTCTTTCCCCCTCCCCACTCAGTTTCTCTCTGTCTTATTAAAAAAATGATCACAGGAGGATTTGTAGTGCTGGCACCAAGCTCCAGCAGTAACTCTGGAGGCAAAAAAAGTATAATAATTTTCTTTAAAAATTCTTTTTATTAAATTTATTTCTTTATTATTGGGTAGAGACAGAGAGAAATTGAGAGAGAAGGAGGAGGCAGAGAAAGAAAGACAGAGAAACACATGTAGTCCTACTTCACCACTTGTAAAGCTGTTTCCCTGCAGGTGGTGACCAGGAGCTTGAAACAGGGTCTTTGTGCACTGTAATGTATCCACTTAACCAGGTGTGCTACTGCTTGGCCCCTAAATCACAAGCACATTTTTTTACCTCCAGGTTTATTGCTGGAGCTTGGTACTGGCACTATGAATCCACTGCTCCTGGAGGGCATTTTCCCCCCATTTTACTGAGTAAGTCAGAGAAAAATTGACAGAGGAGGGTGAGATACAAAGGGAGAGAGAAAGAGACACATCCAGGTGGGGAGTGGTGTGTGTGTGTGTGTGTGTGTGTGTGTGTATGTGTGTGTTCAGGAACCTGGATCCTTGCACAGGTTCTTGAACTTGGTACTATGTGGGCTTAATCAGGTGCACCATTGCTGGGCACCCTTATAAGTAATGTTCTTCATGACTTTTTTTATTTCTTTATTGGGGAATTAATTTTTTACATTCAACAGTAAATACAATAGTTTGTACATGCATAACATTTCCCAGTTGTCCATATAACAATACAACCCCCACTAGGTCCTCTGTCAGACTTCTTGGATCTGTATTCTCCCCACTCACCCACCTCAGAGTCTTTTACTTTGCTGCAATACGCCAATTCCAGTTCAGGTTCTACTTGTGTTTTCTTTTCTGATCTTGTTTTTCAACTTCTGCCTTACAGTGAGATCATCCCATATTTATCCTTCTGTTTCTGACTTATTTCACTTAACATGAATTTTTCAAGGTCCATTCAAGATCAGCTGAAAATGGTGAAGTCACCATTTTTTATGCCTGAGTAATATATATATATATATATATATATATATATATATATATATATATATATATATATATATATATATATATACCACAACTTGCTCAGCCACTCATCTGTTGTTGGACACCTGGGCTGCTTCCAGATTTTGGCTATTATAAATTGTGCTGCCAAGAACGTATGTGTACACAGATCTTTTTGGATGGATGTGTTGGGTTCCTTAGGATACATCGCCAGGAGAGGAATTGCAGGATCATAGGGTAGGTCCATTTCTAGCCTTCTGAGAATTCTCCAGACTGTTCTCCACAGAGGTTGGACCAATTGACATTCCCACCAGCAGTGCAGGAGGGTTCCTTTGACCCCACACCCTCCCCAGCATTTGCTGCTGTTACCTTTTCTGATGTATGACATTCTCACAGGAGTGAAGTGATATCTCATTGTTGTCTTTATTTGCATTTCTCTGACAATCAGAGACTTGGAGCATTTTTTTCATGTGTTTCTCTGCCTTTTGGATCTCTTCTGTGGTGAATATTCTGTCCATGACCTCCCCCATTTTTGGATGGGGTTATTTGTTTTCTTGTTGTTGAGGTTTGCAAGTTCTTTATATATTCTGGTTATTAGCCTCTTGTCTGATGTACGGCATGTAAAGATCTTCTCCCATTCTGTGAGGGGTCTCTTGGTTTGGATAGTAGTTTCTTTAGCTGTGCAGAAGCTTTTTAATTTGATGTAGTCCCATAGGTTTATGCTTGTCTTAGTCTTCTTTGTAGTTGGATTTGTTTCATTGAAGATGTCTTTAAAATTTATGTGGAAAAGAGTTTTGCCAATATTTTCCTGTAAGTATCTGATAGTTTGTGGTTTCACATCCAAGTCCTTGATCCACTTGGAATTTACTTTTGTATTTGGTGAAATACAGTGGTTCAGTTTCATTCTTCTGCATGATTCAACCCATTTTTTCCAACACCATTTGTTGAAGAGACTCTGTTTTCTCTATTTAATAGTCTGGGCACCTTTGTCAAAGATTAAATGTCCATAGGAACGACTTTTTTATGCTATTTCCTCTTCCAGGAACTACTTGGTTTCATCTATTGGCATTAGATTTGTACAAAGTTGTGGTGCCAAGCTAACTTGCTGTCCCATTTAGGATTCCAGAGTTATAGTGTGCATATGTCTCCTAACTATAGGCATCTCCATAGCACTTAGCTAGAGATTCTGTTGCCATAAAAGATGATAAGTTGTTCCTATAAACACCTAATTAGAAAGCTTTCTGCTTTTCTTCTTCCATGATCATGCCAGAATAAAGAAGCAGATGTTTTAAATTTAGTTCATTTTCCCCACAAGCCCAAATAGAGGACTTATTGCTTCTTACTGGGCTCTGTTTTCCATCTACACCATGCCTCGGCCTCGCGTGAGCTTAATGTGCAGCTTGGTGATTCGAGAATCCGGCATGAATCCCAGCCAGTCTATCTTGGCTTTACTCTCGATCGCACTCTGTCATTTCACGAACATCTCATAAAAACTGCAGCAAAGGTGGGCGCGAGGAATAACATCATTGCAAGACTGGCCAGCTCCTCATGGGGCGCGAGCGCTTCCACACTACGATCATCATCTCTGGCATTATGCTATTCCACTGCAGAATACTGTGCCCCAGTATGGTTCCGTAGCCCCCATGTCCACTTGGTCGATTCCAAATTATATTCCTCCATGAGGATAATTTCTGGAACCATCCGTTCCACCCTGGTTCCATAGCTGCCAGTTCTTAGCAACATCGCCCCGCCAGATATTCGTTGGGATGCGGCATCATCTAAGTTCATTTCCCACGTCTACGCTCGACCGGACCTGCCAATATACGCAGATATCTTCGCTCACCCTGTTCAACGCTTGACGTCTCGTCACCCAATCTGGTCTCCTACGCCTACACCGACCTTCTCTGTTCCAGACTCTTGGAAACAGAGTTGGCAGTCAGATGAGGTAAAGAACAAACACCTCATCACAGACCCCTGCAAGCGTCAACCCGGCTTTGACCTAGCACGTTATGATTGGGCCCTCCTCAATTGCTATCGAACAGGCCATGGCTGGTGCGCTGCTATGTTCCATCGCTGGGGAGCCAGAGACGACCCGAACTGCCCCTGCGGCTCCAGACAGACTATGACCCACATAGTCAACGACTGCCACCTCTCCAGATTCAAAGGAGGTCTCGAAACTTTACATCAGGCTCAACCTGACGCTGTTGACTGGCTACAGAAGAAGGGCAAACGCTAGAAGAAGAAGAACTGGGCTCATTTTTTGGCAGGTAGTTCAATTCCCTCTGCTGTGTTGGTGCCTTTCCTTTCACTTAGCTCACTGTCAACCTGATTCTTCTCATCTCCATAGACTAACAGGGACACCTCTCAGTGTGTCTATAGACTGACAGTAAATACCTGGTTCAAAGTGTGTTCCAGATTCTCTCTCTTAGGTTTTGAGACCAGGAAGCTGCTCAGCAGGTTCTGATGCTGCCTTAACTCTGGCAACACTGTGTTGGTCATGTTCTCATAGTAAAATGTGGGGGACTGAGAGTCAGAAAAATACATGTATATGATGGGCCTAGACCTCTAACAGATCCCTCTCACCACTGTCACTGGTCATCTCCATCAGGAACTGCCAGACTAGCTTCGCAGGTGGGAGACAGACGACCAGGGACTCATGACTGAGCTGGGAAGCAGTATCTCTTTACTCATGTGAAATGCAGCACAATCTAAGCTAAGCTATAAACTATATCTAATCACAATCCTGTCCTTATATATATACTCGCCAAATCGGGTGGAAACAGGATGTGACGTAGAGAGGGTATTGCGAAAAGACAGTGGTGGAAATCAGGGTGACTAGGAGAGGGGGTGGAGCAAAAAGACATCATGAACCAGTGGGGATTAAACCAATGCCCTGCAAGCAGGGCGGTGCTTAGTTAACAGTGGTTATGTAAATAGAATACAGTGTTAAGCAGGGGGGATTAAACCAGTGAAACAGAAGGGGTCTTAGAAGCATACCAACAAGGAACAACATAATGGACCCCTCTGTGGGCCCCTATCAGACCTGGCCCTCAATGTGAGTCAACAATGGCAAGGAATGTTCGATTTTCTGAAGGGAGATTGTATAGCATACTCTGCCTACCACTTGAGGATGATGGGTTCTGAAATTAGTGAGGCCTGTAATGTTCCTAGCCATGACCACAGAATGCCAGATCAGATCTACAGGGATGCAGAGGTTACATAGGCTCATTGCTGACTGTGGGCACCAGATCAAATCTGTGGAGTTCATAGTTAACAATATTTATATACTTTCCCCATATTTGGGAGCTACTCTCTTCCCTAATTAGGCTTTCTGGTCCTTTTTCCAAGTGTGACACCACCACTCCCAGACAATAGCTTAGGTCACTTGCATATTAAATATCAGGCGCAGGCAAAAACTAGTTGGGTCATGGGTCCTTTGGAATTTACCTAAAGTAGTCCTATTAGCTTTTTCCAAAATAGAAAAGAAAAAAAAAACTCCATCCACATTATTCTTGCCTTTAGGTTCATAATTAGTTAACAATTTGCTCTGTTTTCTATCTTAACTCTTTTCCAGCCACCGGGCTCCATTGCTACCATGATGCCAACTAGACTTCCCATGGCAGACAACCCCACCTCTCCGGATCCCTGCCCCACTAGGGAAAGAGAGAGACAAGCTGGGAGTATGGATCTACCTGCCAATGCCCACGTTTAGCGGGGAAGCAATTACAGAAGCCAGACCTTCCACCTTCTGAACCCCATAATAACCCTTGGTCCATGCTCTCAGAGGGTTAAGGAACAGGAAAACTATCAGGGGAGGGAATGGGATATTGAGTTCCGGTGGCAGGAATTGTATGGAGTTGTACCTCTCTTATCCTGTGGTCTTGTTAGTGCTTCCATTTTATAAATAAAAACAAAAAAAAGAAAGAAAAAAAGAAAAAGAATAGGAAAGCTGTCAGGGGAGGGGATGGGATATAGAGTTCTGGTGGTGGGAATTGTGTGAAGTTATACCCTCTTATCCTGTGGTTTTGTCAGTATCTCCTTTTTTTATTTTTTTTTTTTATTTTACCAGAGCACTGTTCAGCTCTGGCTTGTGGTGGTTCAGGGGATTGAACCTGGGACTTTGGAGCTTCAGGCATGAGAGTATATTTGCATAACCGTTATGCTATCTACCCTCTGCCCCAGTGTTGCCTTTTTATAAATAAAAATTAAAACACACACACACACACACACACACACACACACACACACACACACACAAGAAAAATACATGTCCTAATTGAAAAAGAGGAAAGAGTGAAGCATGTACTAAGAAACAAAAATAAGGGTTAGATAGTCTTACTGGTTTCTGGTCCTAGGCCAGCTATTTGACTGCCCCTCTGCTCCTTGACATAACCTGTGGTTTTATTTATTCCTCCTTTTGGCATCTACAAGCATAGTTTCTTCTTTATTTCCTGTTCCCAAAGAACATTAGCAGATAAGTCTGTTAAAAGATCTATTTCTTATTGGTAGAAACTAGTTTAAATTGTTTGATTCTTAAGATTATTGTAATTTTCCATCCCAAACTGAATTTTTAATTTTGAAAATTTGTCAAGCTCTGTAGAAAATGCACATTCTTAAACTACTATATCATATTTGTGTGATAGCAAAAGTCTCTCAATAGAAAGCAATAATTAACCCTCCAATTGAGCATTCTTATACAAAGCCACAGTGAGTAGCCAATAGTCTCATATTTGAATTTTAGGCTTGGCACATAGAGTTCAAGTTCCAGAAGTGCCATTTATAAATTGCGTGCCCTTAGAAAAGTATGTAAACTCGTTAACTCTCAAATATTCCATCTATTAAGCAGAAACAATTCCTTCAGCACAGAATTGTTAAAATGCTTACATGTACTGCTAACATACCAAAGCACATTTATAAGCCATATATATATATATATATATATATATATATATATATATATATCTTAACAAATGTATGTTTAAACATTAAATAGTTGAATGTCTGTTGAAATAAAATTGAAAATATAAGCAAAAGAAGGAAAGCCAAAGAAACATTGTTAGAAAATTTCAAGTAAAGAGTAAAAACATTAATAGAAATTTCTCCCCCATCAATCTAAAATAAGAATGATTATAATAACACAGAAATGACCCCCTTCTTTATGTTTATACCAAAGTAGAAAAATCACGTTGCTTTTTCCTATAATCCAATCCTGTGAATATGAGTATGAACAGAAAATAGTACACAGACCAAAAAACACATTCCTATAATTTGAACTCAAAGAGATGTATCATGTCATCCATATATACAAACACTTCTCTGGATGTACATAACAGTCTATATCAAATGTACACATATTTATAAAGATAGTGGGGTTTCCAGACTAACAGCCTCACTGGGATATCCACTGGGAATTCAGACAACTTCAGGCATATCTGAAGGGCCAGGATGTGAGACCACCCAGGATCAGTTTACTTGGGAGTCTGAGATGACACACACAAGGAACAATAATGTGACATGCTGGAACATAACATAGACCCTCTAAGATTAAGATCACCTACTTTTGGGAAAGTGATGACTTGTTAAGTTCTCCTTGCCCAGAACAAGGAGTACTTGTCCCCAACCCTCCACAGCCACATCCCTCAGAGTGGAAAGGGAGTTACATGTAAAAATATGCAGATCCTGGAAATATGGTTTAGTGTGCATAGGAGAGCCAACTCCCTATAGCACCACTGTGTTTTATTGGTGTCACCCAATTGTCCTCATTGTCTCTCCTTTGTGAGAAAGAACTAAGAAGACAATGGTCTCTATGGAGTCTGTATGAACCAAGCAAAATTGTAAAACAAAAAAATACTGGTAAAATAATTTCTTCCCCACACTTCAATATAGTGTCTGTTGAATATATTATTGTCACCAAGGTTATCACTGGGGCTCAGTGCTTACATGACAAATCCATCGCTCCCAGTGGTCACTTTTTATTTCTTTTTGCCTTTTTTTTTTTTTTGATAGAACAGAGAGCAATTGAGAGGGGAGTGGGGGAGTTAGAGTGGGAGAGAAAAAGAGAGATGCCTACAACACTGTTTCACCAGTCATGTAGTTTCTCCTCTGCAAGTTGGGGACCAGAGGTTTAAACTCAGATCCTTGTGCATGTTGATGTATATGTTTAACTGGGTGTACCACTGCCTGGCCCTGTGTCTGTTGATTATTAACTTGAAGATTTAATTTATTTGTTTCGTGAGTGAGAATGAGAGATCAGAATAACTCTGGCATATGCAGTTCTGGAGGACTGTACTCAGTGCATCATGCATAAAAAGTCCTACACTATCAACTGAGTCACCTTCCTGACCATTAAAATGAATTTGTGTGTCTTTTTGGGATTTCAAAAGGCTTTTGAAGCATGATTAGGACTTCCTGTCTTTTTAAATTTTTAATTACCTTTATTTATTTATTTATTGGATAAAGACAGCCAGAAATTGAGAGGGATGGGGAGATAGAAAGGCAGAGAGACACCTGCAGCTCTGCTTCTTGTGAAGCTTTCCCCCTGCAAGTGGGGACTAGGGGCTCTAACTTGGGTCCTTACGCATTGCAACATGTGCACTCAACCAGGTGCACCACCGCCCAGCCCTCCTGTTTTTGTTTGTCTTCCTACTTTAATATGGAACTGGGAATCAGCATGGCAGGTGCTCTACCTGCTGAGCCACCTATGGTGGGTACTCATTTATTAAAAGTCATTAAAACCCAAGACAATAAATACAACATTATTAGGAGCAATGCCAGCCTATTGTGATCTAGCTCCACTCTGGCTTGCCTGCCCCTCTCTACAGTGACCCTGGCCCCAGTCCATGGCAAGTTCTCCACCCAAGAGTGAGGCTGCCTGCATTCTCTAAAAATCTCCCTGTGATTCAATTCAGATGCAGAGACTAGCATTTACTGTATTGTGGCCTGTCAGTGTTTCATGAGCCCCCTCACAGGGAGGTGATGCAGCCTAGTAGAACAGAGTAAACCTTTATAGTGTAAGTCTGTTCTGCTGGAAACACTTTCAGGGAATCTAACTCACCCATGACACCTTCCTATTCTTGTCTCCACTCCCACCCACCCCCTATTATTCTTATTTTATTTATGTATTTATTCTTACTTTTTAGCAGAGCACTGCACAGTTCTGCCATATGGAGTGTTGAGAGGACCTGAACCTGAGATGTTAGACCCTCAGGCATAAGTTTTTTGCATAACATTTATGCTATCTCCCCTGCCCTGTTCTACTTCTCTGATTTCTTCTGGGTTCCAATGAGAACTGTGTGCTGCCAGATCTTTAATTTGAAGATCTGAGTTCTAGCTCTGATTTTGCCATTTGCCTCTCTTACAGCCTTTACAAAGTCCCAGTTGTTCTCCTGTGACTTAAGGTCTGTTATACCTGCCTCAGTGGTTATGCTGAGAGGAAGTACATAGAGGCTCTTTGAAACTAAGTGTGTTATATGTAACTTTGAAAAAAAAATTTTAATTATCTTTATTTATTGGATAGAGGCAGAAATTGAGAGGGAGGGGGATGATAGAGAGGGAGACAGGCAGAGGCTTGAACCTGGGTCCTTGTGCATTGTAACATGTGTGCTTAACCAAGTGTGCCACCACCTGGCCCCCTAAGTGTGTTATATATCAGCTATCATTATGAACAGTATCTGCCCTTGTCCCACAAGCCTCCCAACTGTTGCCAGGAATTGTACCACAGAAACATTCCTTTGAGTTGAGGCATGCATGGTCCAGAACTAATCTGAAATCTGTGCCAGCTTCCTGGAGTTTTGTGTCAGCCTCTCACGATTTGCTAGCACTTAGTCCCTCCTTTACCATCTGATTGCTCTACCTGCCTATAAATTTCCTGGGATAAAGTCCACAGGAGCTGCAGCCTCTTCTGGAAAGAGGGTCTGGAAACATCTGGGATGAGGCATTGCCAGTCATAGTTTTCCCAGGTATGATCTGGAGACTGTGGGCAGCTCTTGTCAGCTTTACTTTGATAATCAGGGAAACTGAAAAACAAAACAAAACAAAAACAAAGCAAAGTTAGCCCAATTGCCAAATAATTTGGTTATAGCAATAATTATCTATTGCCTTCTTAAACCTTAAGACAGCAGGAAACTTCCCCATTCTCTATTAAGCCCATATTTCTCCTAGTCCTAGAACCTCTAGGATAGGGCTCACTTTCCTGTATGCTTCTCTCAATTCATCTCAACTGACACTGCATCTGCTGATCCCAGCCTAATCAAAGAAATAAGAACCACCTCAGCATTTTTCACTTCAGATTGTGTCCAGAGACCTCAGGTGTGGAATGTCAACCCTTCAGCTTCATTACCCTAGTGAGATCTTTCCTAGCCCATAGGATTTCATTTCGGGTGGTTCACTTCCTAACAAAACCTCAAAACCTAGATACAAAATAGGGCCCATAAGATAGGGCATATGTACAAGTACATCCATAAGTTAGGGCAAAATATATACCTGAAAGCAAAAGTACACAATAAGTTTGCAGTGAGTCAATAAATGAAACAAGCAAGTAGAAAGACCTAAAAAGGACACCACAAAGTTCCTAATGAAATAGTTTCTACTTAGGCATAGATACCCTCCTCACCTATTTCCTATATCACTTCCTTTAGTCACTCCAAAGCTATCCTTGTCAGACAAAGTAAGGACTACAAAAGCTGAATAAGGACAAGAGACTGGCATACTTTAATGATGAGCCCTTAGTAACTACCAGGCCACCCAGTCACCTGGGGCCCTAGTCAAGGAGTCCTGGGATGCCCACACAGATGTGATAGGCCTAGACCTTGAATAGATCCCTCTCTCCATTGTCACTGGTCATCTCTATCAGGAAAAACATAATGGTTCACTTTGCGCCTCCCCATATGACCTTGCCCTCAATATGGATCAACAATGGTAGAGAATGTTTCATCCTCCGAAGGAGGTTGGATAACATACTCTATCTACCACCTGAAGAAGATGGGTCCTGAAATTGGTGCAACTTTGAATGACCACAACTGATGACCACAGAATGCAAGTTTGGATCTACAGGGATATAGAGGTTACATAGGCTCCTATGCTGAATATGGGCCCTAGATCAAATCGATGGGGTTTACAGTCCACAATATGTATATACTTTTCCCA